>NC_064857.1:26295516-26548016 GCF_024139225.1 Suncus etruscus | reverse complement strand
TCGACCTCCTAATAAGACACTTCGGTTTACACTGAGAAGACGTGACAACAACAATGACCTGCGAGAAGACATGACAACAACGATGACCTGCTCTACAGGACATGGTTCTCTCTATTGCCCCTTAAGTGTGAGGTGAAACGAGAGGATGCTCTGCACCATCCTGACTGCAATATGGGATATGCAGACTCCAGGATCTTTAATACAGAAGAATGATACCAACAACAGAGACTATGTGAGGAATGGAGGTGTATTGCCACTACAGACTATGACTTGAATTGGACAAACTAGTTTGCCTGGAGCCTAGAGTCAGTCCTGTGCCAGGAAACTTCAGGGGTAGGGTCTCCATGTATTTAGACCATAATTTGTCTTTCCATGTCCCTTATGTTTTGGTGGGCCTATGCAAACAAATGCCACTTTAATATCGTTTTTTACTATGTTCTCTTGACTCCAATCCTTAAGAAAAACAACCCATTAAAACTTTTGAGGTTAACTTAAACTAGTAAGCATGTGCATGGAACTAGATAAATGTACTTTTCCCTCAATGTTTAAAGAGTTACATAAGTCTAATATCTTTAGATTATATGGTGTGCTGCTAAGAAACAATATGTACTACAACTGGGGATTTGAGGGACAAAGTAATTGTATTGTACATGGGTTCAGTTTTGTTTTTCTTAATGTTCTTTGGCTGAAAGTTCAAGGCTGGGATATCATCGATGGAACTACTGAGAATCCTGTTTATGGGTGATTGGGCTTCCACTGTAACTTTACCCTGTCCTCTTTCTTTGCATCTTTGTTGTCATAATTAAAATAATAAAAAAAATAATTAATAAAAAAAAAACTGGGTATAAAAGGATATCGATGCTCTCAAATCTCTCTCTCACCTCCCCCCACACCCACAGACACTCTCAATTGTGTGTTACTATTTACCCCCAGACTTTTACACATCACCATCAATTGATTGTATTTTAATTTGTCCTCATAAATCAAAGAGTAGCCTTAACCATCTTTTTTGTCTTCTCTTGAGTTTCCATCTAAAAGATGTGACAGTTAAGAATTAAGAGAATTCGGGCCGGGCGGTGGCGCTAAAGGTAAAGGTGCCTGCCTTGCCTGCGCTAGCCTTGGACGGACCACGGTTCGATCCCCCGGTGTCCCATATGGTCCCCCAAGCCAGGAGCAACTTCTGAGCACATAGCCAGGAGTAACCCCTGAGCGTTACTGGGTGTGGCCCAAAAACCAAAAAAAAAAAAAAAGAATTAAGAGAATTCAAATGATTCTGGGATCAAAAACCTTTTTAACTATACTAATCAACTAGAAAAATGAGCATATTTATCTTTTTGTTTTGTTTTGGTTTGGGCCACACCTGGCAGTACTCAGGGGTTACTGGCTCTGCACTCAGAAGTTACTCCTGGCAGGCTTGGAGACCATATGGAATGTCGGAGATTGAGCCCACATCAGCTATGTGCAATGTAAACACCTTACCCATTGTACTACTGCTCCAACCCTTCTCATAATTTTTATTTGTTTGTTTGTTTTGAGTCACACCCGGCAGCACTCAGGGGTTACTTCTGGCTCTACACTCAGAAATTGCTCCTGGCAGGCTTGGGGGACCATATGGGATGCCCGGATTTGAACCACTGTCCTTCTGCATACAGGGCCCTACCTCCATGCTATCTCTCTGGCCCCTTCTCATGATTTCTTAATTCATAACCATTTATCTCAGATTTTAGCTTTGTATTAGGATTCTTCCTTGGCTCTATATCACCATGGAATTTCAAGTTTAGAATTATTACCATAATAATCATTTAAGGCTGATATTAATAGGGAGTTTTACCCCCAGGAATTTTACACTAAGATTTCTATATAGCAACTCATTTATTCCTCATGAGAATTATAATTATTATTACTGTAACTCCATCTTTCAGACAAGAACATTGAAGGTTTTTAATCCTTTCCTTTTAGCTGCCAGTGCAATGCCCAGGCATCATCTATATTGGTTGTGAGACTTGCTCTTATACTATTGGTTGTGGGACTTGCTGGAGATCACCCACATATTATTGTAATCTTACACACTCAGCCATACTAGTCAACAGAGGTCATATACTTCTAGTTGCAGTGCTTGCACACATGGTCACTGAGGGATGCACATTTGACTATGTATTCACTTATGCTGTGCTTACTGAGACATATAATTTTTAGTTATGGTTCTCACAACATCCCTGACTGTAGTACTCTGAAGATTGTATACTCTAGTGTGGTACTAGAGGTCCCAGACAATATATTTATGGAGATTATATCCCACACATGTGGGTAGTACAAGAGATCAAACTCATGTCCTTTTATTCTATGCAAAGTTTAAACTTTTTGTCATGGAACAATTCCCTAAGGTTCTGAAAATTAAAGATCTGAGAAGACAATACTAGTAAATTTCATATAACTAGTAATAAGCAGAAATGGATTCAAATCCAGTTATCTCTGTTTCCAGAGGGCGTACCTTTAAAATCTTAAATTGGAGACCAGAGAGATAGTACAAAGGTGAAGGCACTTGCACTACAAAGGGCTAATGCTGGTTCAAATCCCAGAATTTATAGATAATCTCTGGGTACCATCAAGGTCACTTCTCTGAACACAGATAGAAATGGCTTCTGAGAGTCATTGAATATGGTTCAAAAGCACAAGAAAATAAATAAATAAATAAATAAATAAATAAATAAATAAATAGATAAATAAATAAATAAATAAATAAAATTGCCTTCCTAGCTTTGCCTTCTCAAGAACAGGTAGATTTTCTACTTCCTAAGAAAATTCTAGTTAAGTTTCCTTACACTCAGGTTTTCATGTTTCTAAATATTAGCATCAAGAAATGATTCAGGGGCTGGAGAGATAGCATGGAGGTAAGGCGTTTGCCTTTCATGCAGAAGGATGGTGGTTCGAATCCCAGCATCCCATATGGTCCCCGTGCCTTCCTTCCAGGGGCGATTTCTGAGCATAGAGCCAGGAGTAACCCCTGAGCGCTGCTGGGTGTGACCCAAAAACCGAGAGAGAGAGAGAGAGAGAGAGAGAGAGAGAGAGAGAGAGAGATGATTCAATTCTACAATATCAAAGTTCTATAAGCACATCTAAAGAGATTTGTAAAATAGAGTTCAAAATGTTCCTATAATATGGTCACTGTGAAGTTGAGATAAATAACTGAATATCTAGGTCCCAGCATGGCACTCAACACAGAACAGGCACTAAGAGATATCACACTATCTTTGTCTACACATTGGCAGAGGCACAAATGAATAACTCTAACACATCACTGTAAAGAATACAAAAGTGAGTTGATAGTGTTCCCATTTAAAAAAAAAAGAAGAAATGTTCTATTCTACTCTAATGGGGATAGTAAGAAAAGATCTAAACTGACATATTAATTTTCAAGTCTCTAATTCAGATGAATGACTCTGAGACAAATTATTTAGGTGTCACTGCTAATAACCTTCCTACTTACAGGAGAGGAAAGCAAAAAAAAATCACAGAAAGAGCGTAGGGGATAGCAGAGATTGTCTAGAGGACTGTATGCATGGAAGTGGTGATTAGTGTGTCCAATTGCTATTTTAATTGTTATGTTCACATTAGCTGCAGATCCAAAAAACAAGCCAGACAAAGTCTATCAACTGGACATAGAATAACTTAGAAATTATACAAAACATCTCTTATTTCCAGAATTAGTTTATATTATTATTCATTTATAGGAAGGTGCTCAGAAGGCCTAGGGGTCCCTGTGGTGCCAAGGGTTAGTTATCCTGAATATAATTATAATGTTGGGTTGGAGAAAATGAGAAAGAATAGGCCCTCCAGGGCTGCACTCTGAAATTTTCAAAGGGAACGTGTGGTTCTTAGAACTGAACCCTAGTTGTGTAAGCCAATCTTGTACAACTGCTATTCTATCTCCTGGTTCCAAGATAATTTTTAATGAATGATGTGTTTCTTATGCAGTACTTTGAAATACCTCGTGTGGAATATTTTCATTAATGAAACTTTTAAAATTATTAAATAACTAAAATCTTCATTAAACTCATTCCTAACACTACCATCTAAGACTAGTCACCATTATGCTTTTAGAATATTATCTTTTTGTCCTTTTATAATATGCATACAAAGATATTCATGGCATTGTTATCATGATTTTTGTAGAGCTCAAAATTTTATTTTTCCATGAGAAACATTTTCTTTGTCTAAATGTGTTAATACAAGGTTATGGAATGGTGGGTCGGAGAGATAGCACAGCGATAGGGCATTTGCCTTGCACGCAGCTGACCCAAGACGAACTTTGGTTCTATTTCAGCATCCCATATGGTTCCCATGCCTGCCAGGAGTGATTTCTGAGTACAGAGCCAGGATTAACCCCTGAGCATGGCCAGGTGTGGCCCAAAAACCTTAAAAAAAAAAAGATTATGTAATGGTAAATCTGATTCCTGAATTTAATAATAAGACTCATAGATGTTTTTAAATTAAAATTCATATTGTTTTAAAACTGCTACTATATAGCTTTATATAATTAATATGATTTGGTTAGGTCTGTTACAAATTTGATACTACTTGGTAACAAAATGTGTTTATAATTCTTATCCTCACAATTTTCTATAACAAAGTAAAAACATATTTGATTTATTTCCAGATAGATCCTCAAATAGATGGGAATATATCTAGGAAGAAATATATTATAATCTTGTTATTCAAAGTAACTAGAATAACCCAGAAACACACATATGTAATTTTTTTTTGTTTTGTTTTGGGGTCACACCCGGCAGCGCTCAGGGGTTACTTCAGGCCTATGCTCAGAAATCACTCCTGGCAAGCTCGGGGGACCTTATGGGACACCGGGATTTGAACCAATGACCTTATGCATGAAAGGCAAACGCCTTACCTCCATGCTATCTCTCCGGCCCATATGTAAGATATTTTAAGTAAAATTTTGCTTTTTATTTTTCAGAAAATTTTAAATAATATCTATATCAAGCAAGAGGATTAAATGATGCTAAAAAAATAACCTTCAGGAATTTAAGGTTTTTGTGCCACACAGTTGAGGAGAGAACAACTTTAATTAAATAATTTAGGAGTAGGGGCCAGAGCAATAGCAGTAGGGCATTTG
Organism: Suncus etruscus; assembly: GCF_024139225.1. Lineage (NCBI taxonomy): Eukaryota > Metazoa > Chordata > Mammalia > Eulipotyphla > Soricidae > Suncus > Suncus etruscus. The sequence goes on along the minus strand of NC_064857.1, from coordinate 26,542,885 downwards.
TCTTGCACGTGGCCTATCTAGGATGGACCTCAGTTTGATACCCGGTGTCCCATATGGTCTCCCAAGCCAGAAGCTTTTTGAGCACATAGCCAGGAATAATCCCTGAGCATCACAGGGTGTGGTCCAAGAACCAAAAAGAAGAAGAGGAAGAAGAGGAGGAGGAGGAAGAGGAAGAAGAAGAAGAAGAAGAAGAAGAAGAAGAAGAAGAAGAAGAAGAAGAAGAAGAAGAAGAAGAAGAAGAAGAAGAAGAAGAAGAAGATATTAGTAGTAATCTGGCTAGATGTAACGCTCCTGTTCCCCCCTCTAAGAGGCAGAGCTAGAAAAATCGAGGTATGTGGTTTTGTTTGAAGGAAAGAAAAGCAATAGATTAGGGTACAAAATAAGAGGATAAAAAAAGTCAAAAGTCAAATATGCTGAAAATGGGCAGAGTTAGAGGCTTCCAACCTCAGTTTGAGAGAGGACGTGAAAAAGGTAATTGAGATACCACAACAATACAGAAAAAAAATATCGAATTAATTAACTGGTGAGTACTACAGCAATAAAGACAAGCACCACACAATAGTCTCAGTTCTGAAATCAAATCATGCTCGAGTGCAAAAAGAAAGAGAAAGACAAGACAAAATAATATAAAATAATATTGGAGACATCAACCATAGTCTCCACACCAAAACAAAGACGTCAAAAAAAAATCGATCAATCGATAAATAAACATGTGGAAAAATGACTGTTTTGTGCTTTTTATTTTTTTCTCCTTTTCTTTATCCCCCTGCATAGGCACAGTAACTACTGGGGATATTGTAGAGGGAATTCCCTTGACATAGGAGATACAGGGTTTTTCCACCCCTGAAGTATACAGTCATGGGATTAACTCTAGACTCCTTGCATGATCATTTACTCTCCCCTTGCTGCTTTCGTGGTGTGTGGAAGACTTCTGCTTTGTCTTGGATGGTAAAATCAGACCTCTGTATCTAGAGATGTTGGTAGCTGTGCAGCTCAGGGAATGGAGTTTATGAAGTCTTTCTTTGTGGTTCTAGCAGTTCTGCTTCTTCAGTGTCGTTTTAATCCATCTTCTGTAGTTGGTGTTCTTGGTCGTTATGTTGCTCCTAAATGGAGCCTGGGATAAAGTTTTTCGTTATGTTTCCGGAAGACCCGTTCAGTTGCGGTTGTCTCAGTCAGACTTCTGGAATTGGAGCTCTTGTTTGTTGAACAGATCGTATACCAAAAGCTAGGCTAGAGCTTTTTGTTGCTGTTGTTGTTGTTGTTGGTCCCTGGGTGCGTACTGTCCAGTCTTGGTTGCAACAACCAGTCATCTGTAGCGATATTGGCTTTTGCACAGATCAAAGGGTGACATGTTTTCTGATTTTGTCTTATCGATAGCTGTTGAGGAAGGACAACTTGCTCTTAGATCAAGTTGTTCCCATTTCCTCATTGTCAGGTTATCAATTTAGAACTGGCTCATGTTGGTGTCAGAGCAGCATTGTAAATGCCCTGGAGGGGATTTGGTTCCTGGAGCTGTTGTGGAGAACTCTGTCGTATCTATGTCTGGGATCCAGGAGTTAAGGCTGAAATGTCAGTGTCTAGTTCCCTGGAGCCTAAGTTGTTTCCACATGACATACATTCAGGGTGGGAGATGTCCCTATGTTGTAAACAAGTATGAGCTCTTATCCTTAGTAGATAAGAGCTTGTTTTTATACATACAATTTCCCCTTTGTTTAATATGTCTTTGCAGGAGGAAGTGGTGCTACATTATATTGCTGGTGGATTTGGGGGGTGGAGAGAAAAGAAACCAGACTCCTGACAAAAACTAAGAATATATATGCTCACACATATCTAAAGGGAAAAAAGTTTCTTTAAAAAAAAAAAAAAGAAGAAGATTTAATAAAAGGTGTAATTAAAGGGATAAAGTGGGGTCAGGAGAGATAGCATGGAGATCAGGCGTCTGTCCTTCCTGTAGACGGGCGGTGGCTCAGAACCCGGCATCCCATATGGTCCCCCGTGCCCACCAGGGACGTTCTCCAAGCATAGAGCCAGGAGCACCCTCCGAGCATCACCAGGAGTGACCCAAAAGAAGCAAAAACAAATCAAATCAAATAAAAAACTAAAACAAGACAAAGCAAACAAACAAAAGAAACTAACAAGAATAAAAAAGAAAAAAAAAACAACAAAGAAAAAGGGGAGAAAGTGATACAGGAGATCACTACATTTGGGGAGAAACAGGATAAGAGGTCGTGTTATATAGGTCTATACTTATGATGAAAAAATAGGGTTCTCCCTTGTCTTTTGAGATTTCCATGTGAGGTGTGGGGTCCAGGCAGGGAGGTCTTGGGTAGAGTTCTTGCAGTGGGGGTCCTTTGGAGCTAGTTCCGGTATCAAGCCACATTCCACATTAGGGAGAGGTGATTAGGAGGGCCACACTGCATTCATCTGTTGGGGTGTTGGTTATATTTTCTTGCCGGGAACGAGGTGAGAGCTTGTCTCTTCACTTGGGTAGTGAGTAGTGGTAGGAGGTCTTTCTTGGTGCCTAGTGGATTAAAGGCTGAGGGTGAAGAGTTAGAGTGTGGTGGGGGATATCGGGGTGGGATTGAGGGGTGAAGGAATAGTCGGATTTCTAGAGGAGGGAGAGGGGATAGTATATGGGAGGGGTTACATAGGGTATAGGTATGAGTTGTTTGTGGTTTAGGTTTGTCCCTTAAGTAGAATTCCTGTCTCTGTGTGCTCCTGCACACATATAGACATATAGAAGGTAGCTTAGGTGTACATATATATTTTGTTTGTTTGTGTTTTGGCCACACCCAGCGGTGCTCAGGGGTTACTCCTGGCTGCCTGCTCAGAAATAGTTCCTGGCAGGCACGGGGGACCATATGGGACACCAGGATTCGAACCAACCACCTTAGGTCCTGGATCGGCTGCTTAGAAGTAACTTTAAAGAGAAAATCACAATCTTTGAAATTCTGGGCCTGTGTGGAACAGGGTAGCTTATTATTTAACATTTATTACCATACCCAGAAAACAGAAATGCTGTCTTATTATTACAAAGCTCAAAACTTCAGCTTGGTGAGAAAGTTTTAGCTAGTAGCTCAAGCCCTAAATCTAGGGGGGAAAAGGATATTTTTTCAGTTAAAGTTAAAAAGTTGGTGCTTTATAAATTAAAAACAATAAAACCAATTTTTAAATAATACCTCAAGTTCATTGGTTAAAAAAATAGTTCCCATGGATTTTAGATTTAATTCCACTTAAAAGAAATTATTGCAAGAAAAAAAATAGAGTAAAGAAAAGTAACCCATATTATATAATATTTATTTAAATTACAACTTAAGCAGCAGTTTTCACAAAATCTCGGTTCTTTGGCTGCAAAATGTTTAGGGCACACCTGTATGAAATACAGTTCAGCAGACACAGAAGGGAAGCAAGACATTTCCGAATTAAAACTACAGGAGAATTGTGGGTGCTGGGAATTCAATAATTGAGTTGGAAAGGGGCCTGCATATTCATTAGAGCTCCTAGGATCTTCTGTAATAAAATATGCATCAAAATTTCTGAATTTGGGTTTTCAATTTTAATTGTGTGTGTTTAAATGTTTTTATTCAGGTCTATAAACATTGTAGTGTGCAATATGTTATTACAGAGTAGAGCTCTGCAACTTGTTCGCTGTGCTTTCTGAAATTCTAGGCGTGGCCCCAGCAATCTCCATTCCACTTATTGAAGCGACAACATGTACTATTTTAGATATCCATCAGATGAAATCATGCAGCATTTGTCATTCTGTGACTAGTTTATTTTATTAAACTAAAACATCCAACACAAAACATCCAACCTTTGTCTATGCTGTTCAATATTGCAGTCTGTTTGTTTCATAATTATTCCTGAATACTATTCCATTGTCTGTATTTGCCATACAATCTCTATCTATTCAGTGACTGATAGACATTTAGATTTTTTTCCACATCATTTCCATCAACTCTGAATTATCTAATGATGTGTCCTGTTCAGTTAACCAAAAGGTTGGTGGCATTTGGAAATTTTTAATCACTTGGCTAACAAGAAAAGTTGATCATTCTAAATCTTTCTAAACTCCATACCTGTGGAGTTAAGTTACCTTTGAAAACAAACTGGCCAGCCAAAACCAGGTCAGTATTTCACAAAATAGGTTCATCATGGTTATAACATAGTTATAACAGAAATGCATGTTAGTTATTATTATAAAACTGACAGAAAGGAAAAGAATAGCTGGAGGAAGTGTTGACTGGTCCAGCCTTTTTAGAAGATAATATAAACAGTCCTCAGAAAATTAGAAATTCATTTTCTACAATTTTGTTCCATAATATAAACAAAAGATCCAAAAGCACAACACAGAAAAGACATGTGTACTCCTATTTTCATTGCAGCACTATATAAAATGGTCAAAATAAGGTCAAGACAACCTTAATTCCTGCAAACAAATGAGTGCATAAAGAAACTATGACACATGTATGCAATGGAATACTACTCAGTCATAAAAGACAATAGGCCATGCAATCTGTTGCAACAGGGATGGGTCTGGAGAATATCATGTTGACTGAAATCAGTCAAGGGAGAACAAACTCAGAATGACCTCTTTCATATGTGAGATATAAATAACCTTCCTAGGGGAATATCAAATGCACAAAGGCAACAGAAATAAAGAACAGGAGAACTGGTCTTCAGTAGTAAGTGTGCAACTAGGGTTGGGGAAGGGGAGAATAAGTTAGAAAAGAGAATACAAGGACAAAGAGGGATGGGAAAAGTGCCCAACGAAAAGCAGGCTGAGGGACAAGAAGGAAACTGGGGACATTGGTAGAGAGTAGAGACACTGGTAAAGGGGTTGGTGTTGGAATTATGTACACTTGAAATTCAATCATAAATATCTCTAAATTTATAATTTATGGTGATTCAATTAAAAAAACGAGAAAGGAGAAATATGTGAAGACATATTTAATATTAATGAAGAATACTAGGCTATTCACTAAGAAAAAAAGAAATGAGGAAGACCAGAATCCAACCTTGAAGAAAAAAATGATTTTTTATGAGCATAGGAAAAGAAGCTTCTGAGGGCACAGTAAATGGGGTGCTCAGCAAAGATGAGGCCTTGCTAAGATTGGAGATCATAAATTTGTAATGAAGCCAACCAGCACAATTACATAACTTTTCCCAGTGGTACTGGAGGGCAGACTTAGTCTATTCAGGTGTTAAGCATGGACTTTAAAACTCTTAAGTGAACTTGCAGATAATAAGTAAGTAAGACATTGTGTCTGCCTTTCCATGCCTTTAAAGAATTCACTTAAAATAAAAGTGACTTTGAAGGATAGGTTGGGGCAGGGGTGGGAAAAGAAAAAACAAATAAAAATAAATATGATTTGGACCATAGAGGTAGTATAAAGGTTAAAATAATTATCTAGCCTTAACTGCAACACCGGTTCAATTCCCAGGACCATATATAGTCGCTTAACAATTGTGTGTGCCTCCACCACAAAATAAGATTATGATTAAACAAAATAAAGCTGGTAAAGATAAATGAAAAAGTGGCACCAAACATCAGGAGATCACTGGCATCCCTGAGCCCCACTAAGAGTAATCCCAGAGAACAGAGACAGAAGAATGTCCTGAACATTACCAGTGTGGCCCTAAAACAAAACAAAAATGATGATTTAATAATTAAAACAGACTACAGGATATAATTGAGATCCTGAAAGGGTTATATATATAAACACAAACCCACATATATATATATGCATAATGGGGGACAAAAAATAGGGAAAAAAACTAGGCCTCTAGAGCTCAAGGACAATCTAGGAAATGTGTAGTTCAAATATGATATAATTTAAGCAGATGCTTATCCCTGTTCTACATAATAAGCAATCATTTCTTTCTCCACTCTACTTTCTGAAAAAAAGAAGAGCTGGACTCTGGACTTAAGAGCATCATACACATAGGGGACCTATCCTACAATTATCCTAGGATGATACCGAAGAGTTAGGTAAAAGTCTGCAAAAATAAACACTAGAAGCAGCCCTTTCCACCATGCTCCCTCTTCCACAGTCCATCTGGAATGCTGGTGGCTTCATTTACAACCTGAATCCATCCACATGGGTATGGGGAGCCTTTTATTTATTTCCCTTTGGGTTTGAGATTACACTTTGGTGATACTTAGAGCTTAATCCTGGCTCTGTGTGCAGGGATCACTCTTTGAGAAACCATAGGTTGTGCCAGGAACCAAAAAAGGTCTGCAGCAAGGCAAGTGCGCAACTTTGATTCTTAGCATCATATGCTCTCTCCAGATGGATGCACCATTAGAGGACACTGAATACTTCCAGGTTGACCCAATTAATCCCAGCCAACACTGGATCCTCAGGCCCTCATATTAAACAGCTATAGAACCATGAGCCTGTTTGGCCAAGAATGTCAAAAAAGAGCTCCTGGGCCTCCTGAGCTTGAAAGACCCCTCCGTACATTCACCCCAGAAAAATAAGGGACTCTGTGAGGGTCATAGGGCAAGAAACCAAAGGAAGAGGGTGGCCTCTTCCCTCCGAGTGAACATGGTTTTCTCTGAGTAGAATGCAAGATCCTTGTGAATGGAAGGGAAACAGTTGTCCCAAGGAGTGAAACACCATTAGGTTTTGCAGTCAAATTGTGACAAGATGAATGACAACTGCAAACTACTTACCCTGTTGTATAAGGGATGTTGATGCCTCCAAGGTTAATACTGTCGCATCCAACAATAAAAAGGGTGGAGAAGCACAATAAGGACACACCGCTGCAGATCATGGCTAGTTTTGCAGATTCTCTGGCACCAAGTTTCAGTTTCTTTATTATATAGCCTCCCAGGACAATTCCAACACCAGCACTGGGGACAATGATAACACCTGTAGAGAAAAGAAGAAAAGGATGAAGGGGAAATAAAGAATGCTAGTATAATTTTTCTCACTACTCTATTTCTACTCAGGAAAAGAGTTTAAAAACACTATAAAAAACAATCTTTTTTTTTCTCTTTGGTTTTTGGGTCACACCCAGTGGTTCTCAGGGGTTACTCCTGGCTCTGCGTTTAGAAATCACTCTGGCTTGGGGACCATATGGGATGCTCAGATTCGTACCACCATGTGTCCTGATTTGGCTGCATACAAGGCAAACGCCCCATCACTGTGCTATCTTTCCAGCTCCCTAAACAACAAATATTTTAATGTGTGATTTTATGGTATTATTAAGTTTCAATACATATAATCAAAAAAGACTCCTATTCAGAATATAAAAGAAAAAAGCAAAAATTTTAACAAAGTAATAAAGACAAGTAACCCATTAATAAAGTGAGCAAACCTGGAAAGATTCTAGGTTGAGTCATAAATATGGAAGGTGCTCTGTCTCATTTTTTAAGATAGAAGAAGAAATTTAAAATGATAGTGAAGTGCTATTTTACGCCAAATACATGTATTGAAAAAGCTCCCAGTATCAAATGTTGACAAAAGCAGAGAGTCAAGCTCTCTGGACAAGCTCTCTATACAAGTGGGTGCTTCAGTCTGGCATTATCTGGTAGTTGAAGAAACATGCACACCCTCAGTGAAAGACAACATCACTTCACAATTCAGATAGCCTGAAGTTCAAAAACATGAGCACTACCATTTTCTGAAACATCAGGAGAGTACCCATTTGGAAATAAAAGAAATGTTCTTTGACAGATACATTATATGTGCTATATTTATATAATGAAAAGACATGCAATAGCAAAACGTAAGAAATATAATGACCATATTTTCATACCATAAGATGCACTCCCGCCCCAAAAGTGTGTCTTATAGAGCGAATGCTATCTGGAGCTGAAGCTTCAGTGCAGGGGAGGAGAACATCTAAAATCTATGTAAGTGTTTGGTCAGGTGCATCTTATAGAGCGAAAAATAGGGTACATATCACCATTTAAATAAATCAATGTTGAATTAAAACCACAAGTGGGACAGGTAAGTAGTGCAGTGGATAGGGCACATATTTAGCATGATCCTAACTCTGGAGTGATTTTTGGCACCATACAGCTTCTGATCACTGCCAGGTTCATCCCTGAAAGCTCCCAGCACCTGTGGGTGGCCTGTGGATCCTCAGCAATACAGAAACATTGCATCCTGTATAAAACCAAACTACTTTTAAGATATAGGCAATAAAACTAGGAAGAAAACCCAGGAAATCAAAAGCCAAGTGTGAGAGGGCTGGGTGGTAGCAGAAGAGATTATAGAACTTCTTGGAGTGCCCATTCCATGACTTGGATAATAGTTGCACAAATGCACAGTTTAGGGCCATATATTTTCTCTAAATTTTGTTCAATGTGGTACAACATCACACAATTAAAAACCTTTTATGTTGTTAATGTTTTTACTTTCATTTTATTGAGACAATTGTGATCTACAGAGTTCTTCATAGTTGAATTTTAGATATAAAATGAGTCAGGGCTTTTCCCACCACCAGTGTCAATCTCCTTCCATCAATGGATCCATAGTGCATCCTATCCCACCACTCTTTGCCCCCTGGCCTGCCAGTATAACAGGCTTTTTTAAATCCTCCCTCCTTTACGTTTTAATTGTTAAAGTATAGGTCCCTTGATTCTATTATCATTGACTTTGGCTTAGATATTTAGTTCTGTCCCTATTTATTTCCCAACCAAGTGAGACCACTTGGCCCCTGACCCTCAGCCTTTATTTTTTTTCTTAGTTTTATAGAAAAATGTAAGAATATGTAGTAAAATAAAGTAATATGTGTCCTAAGGTTCTGTGAAATAAAAAAGTCTTTTTGAGAGTTAGAGTGCCTGCCCCAGGAATACTATATTATAAAAGAGAACCAATAAATTTCAAAAGAACTTTAAGAAAATAGAGTAAACAAAATAATTATCTAAAAGGCAGGAAGAAAAGAGGAAAAAACAATCAGGTTTCCCCTAGGGAAAAGTAAGAATGAGATTTGCACAAATGGCAGGCAGTCTTTGAGCTGACATTCAATAGATGAGACCAAAACAAGACCAAAGATGAGACAAAAACCAAAATAGATGAGACCAGACCAAAACTCTGGAAACGGAAAGATGATCTGACAAAATCAGCCCAATTGACCAGCCTAGCAAGATAAGCGTACAGAATAGAAAACAGGGACAAAAGGTACAAGAAAATAAAACGGAGGCTTCAGAGCAACCTAAACAGTTGGGAGTTTAATATGCAAGATTTGGGGAAAGTGGTAGGACATGGAGGGAGGTAGAGAAGATTAGGAACAGGGAAGATAGTGGAAAGAAACTTAGAAATAAGAGGCTACCAAAAATTAGGAGCATAAAACATGTTAAAAAAAATAAGTTCTGGCAGTGAAATAGAAAAGAACACAGAAGAGTTTGGCAACGCTAGAGTCAGAAGGAACAGGAATATTGCACAAATGCAAGAATAAATCAGGAAGGAAGTAAGAAAGAGAATATATTGCATGAAAGCAGAGGATGGCTAGGATTTATAATTGTGAGAAAGCAAGCCTGTGAGAGGGCAGCTCAGGAACCCTCTACACAAAATATGTGAAGGGCTGTTGAAACTGTCAAATTTGGGAAGAACCAGAACAATTTTAATTCAATGCCCAATTTTTGGCATAGAGCATATGTTCCAACAAGATAGAACAAAGAGGGGTTCCAGATAATGGCTCACTGGCTAAAATACCTGCTTGTTAAGCTTGAGGCCATGAGTTTGGTCCCCAGTTCCACTCATATACATCAGGTGAGGTCCCTGATGTCTGACTGCTACCAGAGTATGTGATTGTCAGGACACAGTCTGTTGTATAAAAACTTGGTGACTTAAGTGTGTGACCCTCTCCTTACGAGCACTGTAACTAAGATATAAACTTGATATAGTACAAGCATTGTGGTCAGGAGGAAACCTTTGTCAAGCACAAAAACTAGAATGAGAATAAGCACTACAACTAAATGAGTGCAACCCCTAGTGAGTATATCTGCAAGCACCACAACTAAATTGTGTGACACCCGTCATTGCAACAGCAGCAACAAAAAGAAAGAAGAATGTAAGGTCAAAACCAGAGTTCTGGGGAGCACCCAAATTAATAGGCCATCATGAAAAGATGAGTTCCCAAAAACCAGAAGATACTTAAGTTTAGGGTTGAAGAGATAATACAAGGGCTAAGGTGCTTTCCTTGCACATGATTGATGCTAGTTCAATTCCCTGCACCACCAGGAGTGATCCTGACAAAGCACAAAGTAGAGTAACCACTGAGCACCACTGTGCTTTTAATCTTTTTCTTGAATAATTGACAATATGCTATAGCATATATTTTAGAGCTTTAGTTTAGGGAAACAAGGGTCCTATATAATTGCAAACCAAGCTAACAAAGGGAAAGATATATTAAAGACTTTCAATGTGATCAAGTTGAAAAAAACCCATGGCAAGAAAATGAAGAGAATACTAAATAAGAATATGAAATGGGCTTTTGCAAACAGAGTATGGGTCCAGATGATATCAGAATCCAAAAGTCTGCAGCTACACCAATGGGCACTGCTAGATGACTTGCTTCAGCTTGCTCTATAACAAGGAGAGATGGTTAGATGAATTGAAAGGCTCAGATTTGCCTGGCAACCAGTGTTCATTTTGTAATCCTCACCACAGTGCTGATTTTATAAAAATCAGTCATGGCCCTCTTACAGACAAAGACGCTTATATTCAAAGAAGGAACTTGCCTGCAAGCACACACAAGGGAGCAGAGCCTAAAGGAGCATTCAGGCCACTGATTCCCAGCCCAGAACTCAAAGCTGCCTCGGGGCCTACATTCTTTCAGGTACATTGACCAGAGCTCCTTGCTAAGATTGGCTTCCTCGTTAAGGACAAGCATACATGTTATCCGTATAATTAATAAGGAAATGAATGCTAGCGCTTCAAAATAAAAATAGATTCTTAATAAAAATCCTATTTTAATAGTACTATCAATGCAGTGATTGCTACTTTGTGCTGGAGGTCCTAGATGTATCAGCAAACAATTCCCCACATTTGGAGATGAGACACCATTTAAAATCAGGATAATGTATTGGACTATGCATCTTAGTTAGTATTCAACTATTAAAAACGAGAGTTTTGTCATCAGTAAATCAGAAAGCATTACAGTGATAACCCATGAAAATGTTCTTCTCACATCTCTGCACATCATCTCTGACTCGCCTAACTCCTGAGCAGAAAGGTGTCACACATTCATGCTCGTCTCTTCACAGCTCAGACAGACAGCCCCAGTAAGAGAACTACATGTTATCCTTAGCATATTAGACAAATGGGGTGAGTGGGGAAAGTTTGGAGCTGGGAGGCATGGGGGCTAAGTAGGTGGGCAGCTACAATAGCAGAGTCTTCTTGAAGCCCCTAGAACTGGAGTAACCAGCGTTAGCAGTTTGGGGTGAGTCTGAGAATAAATAAAGAGACTCAGAATCAGTTTTCCACCCACCACCACGCAAGCATCTAGGCCTTCATGACTTCCCATTCCCTAAGATTTAGAGAAATAGAGTTCCACCTCTCTCAATGGCACTCTCTTCTCCTTCCTATTGTCCTTAGACTCAGGTACCCAGAGCCTTTTCTATCAGCTCTGCTTTTGAGCCTCAGTACAACAGGACCTAGCCCTACCCCAGTACAACAGGACTGGTTTGTAGTTTCCTTGCTCTGCCTCCTCCTATCTTTTAATGACCAGGATGTGTAGAGGACCAGAGAGTGGGCAACAGGCCAGTACCCAAGAGCTATAGAAGGAGAGAGAGGATACAAGTGAGCCTGGGGAAATGGGAACAAACGAATGAATTCCAGAGATCACCTATGGCACAAGTGCATAGGAAAGAGGCCAGTGACCTTGCACATTCCTAAGAGACAAATGCTTGTGAAAGTATGAGCTGTATAGACTTAGCCTCTGAGTTTAAATTCAAGATCTATCCTCTACAAGTTACATTTACTCAGACAAGCTTCCAAACTTTCTTCTGGAAAGATCTGTGACTTTCCCATCTGTAAAATATGGCTAAGAGGAACATGTAAAGATTTGGGAAGAGTGGTGTTCCTGGAGAGACTCTGTAAGAATTGATCATCATGTCTGCACAAGTGGCCAACACCATATAACTTCCAAAAGAGATGTACAATAAGCATTAAAAAACAAACCCTCATGAATATGCCAGTCTTGCAGTTGATCACACTGGGACTCCTTAAGAGGGGGTACAAGGTAGGTCACCCACCCTGCTGAAGCCCTGGCAGCAGTAATCACAGATCTACCCTACAACTTCTGCCATGTCAATGTCCCAGTTTCACAACATTTTCACTAATCTCTGCAGACTCCTAGGCATCAAATTCTTCAGTTATGCCGGCTTTGTGGCTGATTTCTCTAGAGAAAGTTTGGAGTCCTTTTGGGCCTCTCCCCTCCACTTTCCCCACAAAACCTTCCAGAAGTCCTGGCTGTCATGTCCATGAACCATTGCTCTTGCTATATGAGCTTACTGAGCCAGTTCTACAGATCCTCAAAGTCCTGGACTGAGTGGCCATTTACATGACTGTGTCACATACTCATAATTTTGGTACTGACTTCTTAGTAGGAATACACCAAATTAGTTATAAAATTATCATAGAAGTCACATAAGCTCAACAAACAAAACCCAAACCAGAATACTCAACTAGCAATAAACAGCTTAGTAAAACTTCAGAAAAATGACATAATGACCCCACTGCAAGATTTGACAATTTTCACAAATTTTCTTTTAATGACATTTTTATTAATTCCATTAACACTTAATTGTACCAAGCAATATTAAATAAAATATTTATACCTGCCAAGGGGTAGACTTCAGGGGAGATGGGTGACATGGGTGGAAGGAATGTTACACTGATGGTGGGTTTGGTGTCAGAAATAACTGTATTGTGAGCAACTCTGTAAACCACAATGTGTGAAATAAAAAAATTTAATTAAAAAAAATATATGGCTAAGAATAGTATTTCTTCTTCATAGGGCTATTAGGAGTAAATGAACTAAATGAGTTAAGACATATAAGGAAGTGCTTAAAAATAGTCTGATCCATAATAAACACTCAAATGTCAGCAATTATCATGAAGACAAATATCATTATCTGCCTAATATTAATGAGTTTAACATTTGCACAAATAAATGTAAATTATAACTGCAGAAATGTAGAAAAATTATAAATATATAAATGTAGAAAAATGTCTACATGTGCTGTAGTTTCTATAGTATTGACTTTTTATATAAATGTAGACAAATTTCAAGGGATGCTCTTGATTGAATGTTATATATATTGAATATATTTGACTATAATTCTGTAGTCACTCTCATAAATGTATAATTTATATATTCTATAAATTCCATAGGCTTGAATTTAAGCAACTGCTAATTTTTCAAGATGAACCTCTATGTATTTTTAACATATAAACCTTTGTTTGCTATTTAATAAGCATGTATTTTCTGTTAATTTTTAGCTGCTATGTAAATGTATCCGAACCTAAAGAAATAACTGCTGCATAAGCTAATTGTTTCCTGCTTCATTTATAAAAGTATGGAGAACATCCTATTATCAATTGAAAGTTTTTACTTATTTATTCAAGCATATTGACAAAGAAAATTGTTCTATTTCCTTTCTTTTCTGCCAAGCACTATTATCCCATAACATCCAATTCTGATGTTTGATTCTAAGTCACAATATTGTTCACCAATACAAAGTGTGGTTTCATGGGGTCAAAAATCTTTCTCATTTTTGTGGAATTCAGCTATTTACCAAATTTTTTTTTTTTTTGGTTTTTGGGTCACACCCGGCGGTGCTCAGGGATTACTCCTGGCTGTCTGCTCAGAAATAGCTCCTGGCAGGCACAGGGGACCATATGAGACACCGGGATTTGAACCAATCACCTTTGGTCCTGGATCAGCTGCTTGCAAGGCAAACACCACTGTACTATCTCTCCGGGCCCCTATTTACCAAATATTTTACTCCAATATTTTGCCAATAGATAAATGTTATCTTTGTTACAAGTAGTCATGAATATACCTAAATTTAATGCAAGTTTGGGGTATATAAAAAGCTTCCACTGAAAAATTATTCATTATCAAATCTGAGTGAGGGTGGGAGCTTTAATTGTACAGTCATAGCCATTGTGATGAATAACTAGCTCTAAAATGTGTGCTAATCTATCATAAGACACTTTATAGATTCTTCTGTTCATATTTTTCCTTTTATGATAGAACTTAAGTTACCTTTTAATGGTCATACACTACCTCTATTTTGTTTTATTTTTAGACTTCACTCACTGATACTTACTGTTTAGTCCTGACTGCATACAGGAATAATTTCTGGATAATTCAGGGATTTAATCTGGGTCAGTCTCATGTAAGACAAGTGCCTTACTTGCTGTGTTATTGCTCTGGTTCCTAACTTCCTCATCCAATTGCCATACACTGCCTCATCCACTAACAAGCACTATGTTGTAAATCACTGAAGTGGGACTCTGTTATGAAAATTGTGGTATCTTGTTTTAATTACATTAGAACTCATGCACTAAACCACAGACAATTTCAGGAATTTCTATCTGAGGTAAATGTTGACCATGAAGATGTTCTGTACCACACAGAAGTCCATTGGCTGAGTAGAGGGAGAGTTTTGAAACGTTTCTATGACTTACTTTCTCAGATTACAGCTTTTCTACTTTCAAAAAACCAAGAAGTACCAGAGCTCAATGATGCAGAATGGAAATGGCACCTTGCCTTTCTGACAGATGTAACAGAGCTACTCAACAGTTTCAGTCTGCAACTTCAAGGCAAGGGGAAGCTCATCTGTGATATGGCATCGCATGTGAAAACATTTGAAGTAAAATTAGGCCTTCTCATCAAACAAGTACAGGAGGAAAACTTCAGTCATCTCCCAACAACTCAAAACCTGTCAGCAGACAAACCATTGGTTGCATTCCCAAAGGAAGCATGTCTGCCTTCACTAGAATTGTTACAAAAGGAGTTTCAATTAGATTCAAAGAGCTTCATCTCCATGGACAGGACATACAGCTTTTTCGTAACCCATTTTCTGTTGAGATTGAAAATGTCCTTACAATTTACCAAATAGAACTGGCTGAACTGCAGAATTGTGACTCTCTGAAAGACGCATTTAAGTCAAGTAACCTTTTGAATTTCTATGCATCTCTCCCCTCTGAGACATATCCAAATATCAGGAACCATGCACTCAAAATGGTAACCATCTTTGGTAGCACTTATGCCTGTGAACTGACTTTTTCAAGAATGAAACATCTGAAATCTCCAACCAGATCAAGATTAACTGATACCCACTTGCATCACTTGTTACGTCTAGCAGTGACAAATATGGAACCGGACATTGACCATCTCATTAGCCAAAAGCAGGCCCACAGTTCCCATTGAAATACTGATGCGTGATCTGTTTATTTATAAATGGTTTTCATTTTATTTATATAAGATATGTGCAGTGTGAGTAGGATTAGTAGCTCATATAGTCCGGCCCTCCAGCTCTCTAAGGGACTGTAATCCAGCCCCCACTTTAAAAAGTTTGAAGACCCCTGACCTAGAAAGAAGTACAACCCATACATATTCCTTCCCACCCACCCCCGCTTTCCCTTCTTTCTCTAACATAAAAGACATACTGATGTCAACTATATGCCAGATACTATGACAACTGCATATAATATCTTATCCACTTGTCAAAGTTATATATAGCTTTTGGTTGCTCTAAACTCACAATGTGTCCTTATTTTCCTGGATACCACAGTTTTGTTAGCATAATTAGAAGCAATTTTCTCTCATATATACTCAAAACAATGGTGCATTTTACCACTATTACTGATGTATTTAACTGCAAGTAATGTTACATTCTTTCCACATCACAGATGAGAAAAAGTAAACTCAACTTTATTTGACTTTTTAAGACTATGCTTGTAATAGTTTTTAAGAGGGGCCATCCCCCAGTGCTCAGGGACCACCAAGACTATACATAATAGTGCTTGTAGGGGTGGGGGGCCTTGGATTCTGCTGATTCAATTCATGATCTTACACATAGTAGAACTAAATGCTATCACTTGAGCTATTGTCCTTATCCAATTTTACTTCTGATATTATTCAAAAAAATGTTTTTTCCTGCCGCCTGGATAATAATAATTTTCCATTTAAGCTACCACTTTTTCTTATACACATTTTTCTTCAGAAAATAATTATCCAATACTATTAGAGGAAACTAAATAAAGGAGAATAACATTTTAAAGATTCAAAACTTGAAGCTAGACAAAAATTTTTATTTGTTCTTGAGCCATACCCATTAATGATCAGAGATTACATCTGAACCTGGCAGGACTCAAGAAACCATAGACAGAACCAGGGACTGAACCAATGTTCTCCATATTCAGGGCATGCACCTTAAACCCTGTAACTAAAATACAGGTAAAATAGCCTTAAATTGAACATTTTAAGTCTGAGAATAGAAAAACTACATAGATTACTAAATCACAATATTTGCCTTTCTATTTCATATCTCACTATCATACTTCTGTAGAATCTCAGAAACATCCATAATAAACAACAAACTGGGTTATTTATGGGTATATGTTTAAAATTAAGTTATAGTATTATATGTGTATATATACATAAATATCATTAATATCTTTTATACATATATGTTAGTGATATTTTTAATCCAATTTGAGTCCATTTGTGTGGACAGATAGCACCAGGCAGAATATGCCCTTTTTGACTGGGTTGGAAACAGCAGCCTGTGTGTGTTGAACTCAGCATTTTCATAATCAGCAATATCATAAGGAAACAGATAATTTACAGGCTGTTCTTTTAGGAATTCACCTGAGGCAGAAAACTGGTCAAGCAGTTACTTCACAGGCTGTTCTTGGTTTGGCCTCATGTAGCTTCAGTTAGATAACACAGCTCCCAATAACCAGGCTGACCAGCACTTACTCTTTTAAGGCCCAAGTGACAACCCCTAGTGTGGCTCAGATGGGACCACTTGGAGCCAAACAATAAAAGCTGAAATCTCTGTGCAATCTAGATGAAATCATTAACTTTCATAAAATCCTTCATATCTAGAATCCCCAGGGTCCATGAGTCTATGTGAAGGTACTAATAAAAAGTTTATATTTTACTACTAGGAGGACAATGAAACTCATTTACCCAGAATAACATTTTCTTCAATTTTGACTACACACGGAAACAGGGTGCAAGAGGAGAAAAATACATGAACCTAATTCTTAGGAATTCAAGGTCTCTGGTACAATAAAAGAAGATCATAAAATGGTACATTTAGCAGGGAAAACAATCATACTTTTCATTTTAATGTTCTGCAAAGCTCTGGTTAAAATATTGGGAATGCCAAGCTGTGTTATGAAAGAGATTCAAAAATCAAACCAAATTAATATTTTATTCTTATGGCTTAGAAACTCAAGAGTTTTATGCATTTGAGCAATAAAACCACCACTGACAAAAACGATTAGAAATCATAAAACACAAAAATCAGTGTTTACTTTTGTTTTTCACTGTCCTCGAGAAATTTAAGGTGAATAGGCAAATCACTGCAATCAGGATGAGTAAAGGAAATTTCACAAGAAAATAATCAAATCTTAATTACTTTTTGTTACTATCAAAATAAGTCTCAAATGAAGACTTCAGTATTAAGTTACTGTACTATGTTTCCATTTGTAGAAGCAAAGACTATATGAAGATTAATGTCAGAAACAAAACTCTGTTTGGAAGCTTTTTGGGAAAAATCCACTTTCCATCAGTATTTTTTCAACTTCTCCCCTTTCTTTCGTTGTCCAAATTCAGCCTCACTCTGAGCTTTTACATTCAATAGTTGATCATCGCACTCCTAATACCCAAAACACAAAACCTGACAAAGGCTTCTTCTTCCCCTCTGAGAAGTAAACAATTTCAAAACTTTACCTGAAAAAAAAAATTTTCAAGACAAACTTTGTATATGCCTAACTATTATAATGCCCTTCTTCCACAAGGACCAAGTTAAAAGGGAAGATCAAAACAATCATCTAATAAATTTAATCAACTCACTAATTTGAAGATGCCACGTTTATGTTTCTTTTTTTTAGATTTATCTTATATATAGTCATTGTGAAATTACAAAGTTATCCATGAATGGGTTTTAGACATAAAACATTTCAATACCAATTCCTTCACCCATGTTCATTTCCCTCCAACAATGTCCTCCTCACTCCCATTTTCTTTATTTTCATTGAAAGCTTCCTATAGTTATTATTTAAACATTATACAATTCACTTCTATTTTCACTATTTTAAGTATCTTCACAAAGCTATGCAACCATCATCACAATCATTTTTAGAACATTTTCATCATCTTTAAAGAAACTGTACCTGGTAACAATCTGACCTATTTCTTCTAACTTCCTTTCTCAGTCTTACTCAGCAGCTAATCTTTCATTTTCTATAATCTACCATATCAAATAAAATTATAACACATTTATTTGATTTCTACCATTTGACATATATTTTAAGGTTCACCTACATCTTTGTATGTATCAACACTTTATTACTGGGTTATCAATACTGATCTGTGGTATTGACATGCATCGTTAGATTTATCCACTCAACAGCTTATGAACAGGTTGTTTCTGGATTTCACTATTATGAACAATACAGACATAAACATTGCTATAAAAATATTCCTGTGCATGTATATTTTTATTTCTCCTTGATATATGCCTAGGAATGGAATTTCTAGATTTTATAGTAAGTCTATCTTGAGTAAGTACCAAACTATTTTCCAAAATGGGTACATTAATAGATATTAGACCGAAATAGGTAAGGTTTCTAACTTATCCACATTTTCACCAATACATATAATCATTATAATTAATATTTTGGTATCGTTATCTGATTTAATTAAGTAGTATCTCATTGTGGTTCTGACTTGCATTCTCCCAATAACTAACAAGATCTAGCAACATTTGCATAATGTCGTTTGTGTATCTTCTTTGTGAAAATACGTATTCAGATTCTCTGCAAAGATTTCTTTCTTTACTTGTGTTTAACTCTTTTTATTATTAATTTATAAGGCTTCTTTGTATATTTTAGATAGTGTTTTTTCAGCTGACACTACCTCCTGAGGATGCTAGAACAATCTAAGGAGCAGCAACCCCTTCATATCTAACTAGGGAAGAGGAAGGCACCATTTCTCTTTGGTTGAAGAAGGTAAATTTTGGTGTAGGGAGTGTGCTGAGTAATGGTTTTTCTGCAAGAGGGAGAGGTAGTAGGTCAAAATATATTTAGGAACCACTATTCTAGATATAAGCCCTTTATCAGAAATAAATTTTGTAAATATTTTTTCCAGTTCTTTGGAATATTATGTGTGTGTGGCACATCCAACAGTCCTTGAGGACTACTCTGCATGCATAGTGTTGGGGAGAGAGGGTCACTCCTGGAGGTTCTGAGGAACTATTTGTAGTGGAGATCAAACCAAGACTCTTATATACAAAGCATGTGCTTTAGCCCTTTTGGGTATCTTCCTGGCCTTTTGGGTTATTGTTTAACTTTTCTAATAGTGCCCTTTGACATAAAAGCTTCTAATTTTAAAATATTTCTTTTGAGGGCTGGAGCAATATAGCACAATGGGAGGACACCTGCCTTGCATGAAATCTCCAGCATCACATATGGTCCCCCTGAATACCACCAGTAGTAATTTCTGTGTGCAGAACCAGGAGTAGCTCCTGAATACTGCTGAGTGGCTGAAAAACAAAACAAAACAAAAAATATGTATATATAAGTATATACAAGTACCTATTTTTCTTTGATTAAATGTCTGATTCAAAGTCATGCATGCTTATTTTTATTTCTTAGGGTATTAGATACATTTTGGCTCTTAAATTAGCATTTTTTATCCTAAATTGAGCTTATTTTTGTAATGGTAGAGTTCAACCACATTCATGGGATTATTCAAATCTCATCACCATTTGTTGAAAAAACTATGCTTTCCTTATCAAATTTTGGTAATTAATTAATCATAATATTTCTGGATTCTTAAATATATTCCATCAAAGTTTATGTTTACCTTACTCCAGTTTCATGCTGTCTTGATTATTATTGCCTTTTATCAGTTTTGAAATGAGAAAATCTAAGTGTTCCAACTTAGTTTTATGTCAAGATTGCTTTTGGCTGTTCTGTGTCCCTTTCATTTCCAAATAAATTTGATTTCTTATAAGAAAGCCAACTGAAATAATGCAATTCCAATTGGAATTGTACTGAACTGTCGACCAATTTGGTGTGTGCAGCCATCTTAATAACATCATATCCAGTCTATGCTTATGATATCTTTTCCCTTATTTTTTTAATTATAAACAATGCTTTCACGTTTTCATAAGGTTTTAAGCTTGCTAAATTTATCCCTAAATTATTTCATTCTGTTATGCTAGCATAAGTGGAATTTTATTTTTCTATTTTTTATTTTTATTTTTTTATTTTAGCTTTGAGTTGATAATTCCTAGTGTATAAAAGTAAAATTTCTAGTATAGAAAAGTATTTTGGTGTATACTTTCTAGTGAGTTCTTCTTCTGGTGAAGGGGGGTTCACAGCCAGAATTGCTCAGGGGCCACTTCTGATTCTTTACTCAAGGCTACCCCCGGCAGTGCTCAAGGTACCATATTTGGTGCCAAGGATAGAACTACATGTAAGACAAGCACCTTAATCTCTGTAATTAGATCTTTGTAGTTGATTCTTTAGAATTCATTCTCTTTCTACAAAATTACATGATTTATGAATAAAGATAATTCAAATTTTTCTTGCCTATATAAAAGTCTTTATCTCATTGTCTTGACTAAATTTTCTGGCAAGAGTCTTTGCACAGTGATAAAGTATCAAGAAAAGAAAAGCAGGGCCCGGAGAGATAGCACAGTGGTGTTTGCCTTGCAAGCAGCCCATCTAGAACCAAAGGTGGTTGGTTCAAATCCCGGTGTCCCATATGGTCCCCCGTGCCTGCCAGGAGCTATTTCTGAGCAGACAGCCAGGAGTAACCCCTGAGCACTGCCGGGTGTGGCCCAAAAACAAAACAAAAAAAAAAAAAAACAAAAAAAAAGAAAGAAAAGCAAAATAGCAAGAAAAAAATTGCCTTTTTTCTATCTTCAGCAAGAAACATCCTTTTTTTGTTCATTGTTAAATATAATATTGACTATGGCTTTTTATAGATGCCGTCATTGTATATTGCCCGTCTTTCTTTTTGAGGGGTGCACACCCGGTGACGCTCAGGGGTTACTCCTGGCTATGTGCTCAGAAGTCATCCCTGGCTTAGTGGTCCATATGAGATGCTGAGGGATCGAACCACAGTCTGTCCAAGGATAGCGTGGACAAGACAGACGTCTTACCACATGCGCCACAACTCCAGCCCCATATTGCCAGTCTTTAATATTAATCTAAAGAGTAGCTGAAGGGCCAGAACGATAGCACAGAGGTAGGGCGTTTGCCTTGCACACAGCCAATCTGTAAGGGATGGTGGTACAAATCCCGGCATCCCATATGGTCCCCTGTGCCTGCCAGGGGCAATTTCTGAGTACAGAGTCAGGAGTAAACCCTGAGCACTGCCGGGTGTGACCCAAAAACCAAAAATAAATGAATAAATAAAGAGTGTCTGAAACATTTACTTGCTACTTCCAAATATGTTGCTAGGTATAACTTTCAAAAACCTGATTTTCATAAATTGATTACTGATAGAAGATAAAACAAACCAAAATTCCTGCTCATCTGAGTTTCATAATCTACTGTAGTAAAAATAACAGTAAATAATTATTATATAAATTATACATATAACACATAACTATGTATATAGTTTTATATGTAATTACGTATATTTTATATATAATTTGTATAAATTATACATATAGCTAAGGTATTCATTCTAATGTTGGAGATGTTGTTCAGTGGTAGAGTGCATCCCCAAGTATTACAACTACCGCCACCAATACACACATATACACTCACACAAACACACACATAACATGTGCATGGGCACACAGTTTATTCTAATGGGAACATCAGAAGTTTGGAAAAAGTATTGCATTAATAAATAGGGAAAATTGGCAAGGTTTCTATGACAGGGTCAGTTGAGGAAAACATTAATCAATGGAGTACAACATCACAGGTAATAAATTGTACACCAATTGCAGTTTTCAAATCTCCACTAGAGAAATCACTGAAATCATGATTCTTTAGCATCAAAAAATAGAATTAGATGATAAATTTTAAAAATAATTAGCCTTCCTTGCATTCTGAATAACTGTATAATCCACAAAAACTAACATGAAAAGTCTAACATAGGTTTATGTTATGCAGATATGCAGAAGTATACCTGGTGATAAAATCCATAAAGGAAGCTTTATAGGTAGAAGCATATTCAGGTATCAAATAGTTTGAGCATGTTTTGAGAACAACAAATGTCTTGTCTAAAAGAGCTTCAGCTTCAAAATCTTATCAATTAACCAACTTTATTAAAAGAACAGCTACTGGTGACTAGAGAGATAGTACAGATGTAAGGCACTTGCCTTTCAAGTGTCTCCATGAGCCAACGTTAATTCAGTCTTCAACATGACATAAAACACCCTAGGGGCGGGCAGAGAGATAAGCACAGAGGTACAGAGTTTGTCTTGCACGTGCCCAACCCATGATGGACAGTGGTTCTATTCCCAGCATCCCATATGGTCCCCCAAGCCTGCCAGGAATGACTTCTGAGTGAGAGCCAGGAGTAATCCCTGAATGCTGCTGGATATGACCAAAAAAATAAAATAATAAACAAACAAACAAACAAACAAAAAACAACCCTGTGAAGCAAGGACTCATTCCTATCAACAGAGCAACAGTAGCACCTGAATGCCTGGGAGTGGCCCAATCAATGCACCTACCTCTTAACTGCCACTCAAAACAAACAAACAAACAAAAACACCAAAAGAATAGAAACCTACAGTATAAAAATAGGTGACAAAATTTTTATGGGCCTTCCTAATGCAATGATAAGCATCACAAATTAACCCATCTCTAAATGGCAGCAAAAAACATAAATAGCCTCTTTCCCATATTGTTCAATCTTATCTGCTCTTAGTATTAAATAATAGAATTATAAATTCTCATGAGAATGGACAGATAGTAGAACAGTGCTTTTAAATTAATGTTTGAAGAGTGCATTTAAATTAATGTACCTTTGAGCCAATAGATATGGGCTTATCTCACAGTGTGAGAAACGCTGATTTAATCTTAATCTCACATTATAGATATGATCAAGCAGAGCCCAATATCTTTCACATACATATTTCACCAAAACTAAAATGGTCCTGCCTATAAAGCAATTTTGTTTTGTTTTGTTTTTAACAGGTTAAGTGAGAAGTAGTTGACATCTTAGACAGCCAGGCTGGAACTTGAAACAATGATTATAATGTGGGAAACTAAACAAAAAAGAAAGCAATTAAGGGGTACAATTCAAGTTTCAGTCACTAGAATATAGAAAGAACTTTCTGTTTTAGTATTATTAACATTTTAATTTTTTATTACCTCACACCGAATTTATTTGTTACAGAATCAGAATTTATAGGAGCAATGGCAGAGATGGCTAACTATTCCTTAACAATAACCTTTCTTCCACTGAAAGCAGGAGGTAAAATTCTTTTAGTAAATATTGAGATAGTAAATATTTTCACACTTTGTGGGCCAGACAGTGGGCTTGTGGGCCTGTTCTAACTATTTCTTTCTCCCATGGCAGCACTAAAGTGGATTTGTGTAAACAAGTGGGCATGACTGTTTTCCAATACAATTTTATTTATAAAAACAGGCAGCAAGTTAATCTCATCCAAAAATCTCTATTCATAGAATAATTGCTTGGTTGTTTTTTCCTAACAATTTAAATTTCTTTTTAATTTTATTTATTTTTATTTAACCACCTTGATTACAAACATGAAGCTTGGTTTTTTAAACCAAGAATACAAACTACATTTCCCAGGCTCCCTTGCAACTAGATATGACCGCATAATATCTAAGTCTGGTTAATGTTAATGTGTTGCAAGCAATATGCACTTTAATTTATGTCTTCCCTTTTACCATTCTAATTATTGGAATGCAGAAATAATATTTGGACACATTCCTTGGACCAAAGAGAAAGAGTTGATGATGACTAGGAACTGAAAGCACTCTAAGTGACCCTTCAGCTATGTTGTTTTGGCCTTTTGTGTATGTGAAAGATAAAAAAATAACAGTAACTGTTTACTTCTGCTTGTTATTTTGAGTGTTTAAGAGTTTCAGAGAAATGCAATCCTAAATTAACTGTGAAGGTCAGAGATCATCTCAATTCTATCATTTTATAAATAGAAGGAGAAAGAGAAGACAATAACATAGATCAATGCCTTGTCAATGGTGAAGCAAGAACTATATTCTGAA
This sequence comes from Suncus etruscus, assembly GCF_024139225.1. NCBI lineage: Eukaryota > Metazoa > Chordata > Mammalia > Eulipotyphla > Soricidae > Suncus > Suncus etruscus. The sequence goes on along the minus strand of NC_064857.1, from coordinate 26,518,454 downwards.
CATTCTAATTCTAATTCATGTTTTTCTGGACATTTGAAACAAACCTATAACCACCATTTGAACTATAAAGATTTTGAGACTGAGGCTGTGGCTAAATAGTAGAACATTTATTTGCTTTGCATTTATGAGGTCCTCATTCTAAATCCCAACACGATAAAAAAAAAATCAATGAATAAATTTGTTATTTTCATTAAGTTATTTTTTCTCCCTAAAAATGGGTGTTTTATTCTAAAAAAAATGTTTTACTTATAGAAACTTGTTGTATGGCTAATTATTTTAAATTCTATTTATTTCAGATAGGAGTAGTTTTTATTTTATTTCTCACAAAATTCAAGGTTCCTTTCTAAGACTATTAGCTATTATTGCTGTGATTCATGAGGAACAGAGCAAGATATAAATGTAATGATAAATGGTAAATGTCTTAGAACAAGTTGACTTTAGCTTTGCCCCAAATTATCAACAACCTAAATCTATATAGAGAAGACAAAACTTTTATATATTTAGTCTTTTTTGTTTTAGTGTTTTGTTTTAATTTTGGGAATCAACCCAGAGATGCTCTGGAGTTTCTCCTGGTTCTGCATTTCAGGAATTACTCCTGACAGTATGTGGGGGACCATATGGGATACTGAGGATTAAATTTGTGTTGGAAGCATGCAAGGCAAACACCCTATCTGATGTTCTACTCTCCAGCTCCTATATGATCTTTTACAAAGTACCTTCATACCATGTGCTATACATTGATTCTGTGAACAGCTCTTCTCTGTATCTTTTTTATAAGATAAGAAAACAGACTTTGGTAGCATGAATAGGACAATAATCATAATAAATTTATAGAGTACTTTAGCTTTTAAAGCTCCTTATCAAAGATGATGAAGTACAATTTATCTTTATTTTATGGATAAAAAAATTAAGAGATGTCCTAAACTTTGCTCTCGCACCATAACTTCACCCATGGCCACCTAGATATAGGAAGCCACTGCCATCAGGCTCTCCAACCCAGAACATGCCCTACATACTCATAATATTGACCCTGATCTCTTTCATCATCTAAGTACATAAAGGGCTCCAAATATCTTCCCATCCCCTTTCCCTCTGTCATAGCCTCTTCTTGAGTCATAGATCAATGCCTTGTATATGGTGAGTCACAGAGGAAGCCCAAGCTCCCAAGTGTCCAACCAAAACTCATGATGATTTCACCCCTTCAATATCACCAACTCTAAGGGTTGTTGGGTTTGATATCTTCCCCCAAGTGTTTCTATAATAACCCTCTATATACAAATAGAATTATTAGATATTTACCTGCTTGCCTTCTAAAATAGCATTCTAACAACATAGAAATTGGTAGAAAATAAGGAGTAACAACTTACTGAACAATAAACAGATCAGATAATTGGCAATCTAAAGCCCAGATCCACAAATCTTTGAGAACAATGGGAAAACAAAGAAATGCTCTGGTAGACAGAGAATTTAGTTCCATAAAATCAATGAGTTCAAATAAAATTTTATAATCCATTAATGAAGAACTTAAATAACTGTTCCATGCATTGGCCTTGGCAATAAAGCAGTCAGTGGAAGAAAAAGGCAATTAACTAAAAAATGAACTAACCAGGGTATCAAAGAATTCACACACATGGAATTAAAGGAGTTTTTAAAAATACAATAACAAGCCATGGCAATAGAATTGAAAATGTATTGGACTGTATCAGTGATACTGAAAACAAAATACTAGTCATCACCAATAATGAAGTAACAAAAGAAAAAAAGAAGTAAACAAATGAAAGAAGATGTAAGCTTCATGACGGATAATAGCAAGAGAAATAATTTTTAAATCACAGAACTTATAGAAGGGGAGGGAAAAAAGAAAGGGGAAGATTGGTTAGTAGAAGAAATAGTATCTGAGAGCTTTCCTGATCTCTGGAGAAGGTACCTGCCTGGATTTAAGAGGTCCTAAGAGTATCCAAATTAGACTGAAATAAAGCAATGCCAAGACACATTGTAGTCAAAATGATTAAAGAGACAAAAACAGACTACATAAAGCATCACTAGAGATGCTTTAAAATTTAGAGGAAAACACACAAGAATCACAACAGGTCTTCCATGCCATATATTGAAAGACAGGAAGAATGGAATGACATCTCCATGTACTGAATGAAAAAACTTTCAGTCCAGAGTCCACTGGACTCTGATAGCAAAGCTATCAGTTAGACTTGAGGGAGGGATAAGAACCGTTCCAAAAAAAAAAAAAAACAAGAACTGGCAACATTTGCAAAAATTAAACCAATCCTCCAAAAATTACTGAAAGGCCATCTATAAGAAGCAGGCTCTTGAAAAACAATTTGATTCCATACAAAAATGGCAACACAGCCCTTTAGATCATTAATATTTCTCAATATCAATGGGCTAAACTCTCTTGTTAAAAATGTGTAGAGTAGGCGGATGGATCAAAAATAAAATCCACTCATCTGCTGTTGATGTAATAGCAGCTGGACTTGGACAAACTCTTGAAAACATCCACTTAGCAGTTGGACTTGGACATGCCCTTAGATACCCCACTGTGATGACAGTTGAAACTGGGCATGCCCCCTGTATACACACCTTGCCTGGCTTGGTATAAAAAGAAAAACTTGGATAGTTGGATGGCCGGCCCAGGATAGTGACCAGAGCAACACCTGCTGGCTCAGAGAGGAAGGGGGCAGGGCAGAGATAAAGCATTGAAGAGATGCTGCCTGTTTTGTATCTATTTCTTTCTTTCTTTTGTGAACCTGGGCTCCCCCATCTATGCGCCCTCATCTCTGGTCTGTGAATTCCATCTATATCTCCCACTCTCTCAGAAACCCCCAGGCAGTTGTGGCAGACCTCAGACTCCAGGAGGAATAAAAACTGAACAGCAGCGGACCAGCAGGTGGACTTGCAGCTCGCCGTAGTAACTACAGTGAAGGATTCTACAAATTTCTACTAATTTCTACAAAATCGTAAAAGAAAATGCACACATCTGCTGCCTACAGGAAACACACCAAAACTCATAGAATAAATACAGATTCAAAGTGAAAGAACAGAAAATAATTATACAAGTTAATGGAAGACAAAGAAGGCTGTAACAGCCATATTTATATTAGACAAAATAGAATTCATTATATAGACAATGATGGGCATTATTTATTATTTTAGGGAAAGATAGATCAAAATATTGACATCAACATTTATGTACCAAATGAATGTCCAACACAGTTCATAAAGCTTCCACCCATAAACCTTAAATAACACACAAGAAATTAGCCATAAAAAATGAGAAAATTTTTCAATATTTGGAAGCTAAACAAAACATGGCAAAGCGATAGCCGGAAAAAAGAGGAAATCAAGGGGAAAAAATGAAGTTTCTTTGAAACTAATGGCAATGGTAATACAAGCTATTAGAATCTATGAAATACATCATCTGGGAGAAATGTATAGCAAAACGGACTTATAGTAAGAAAGAAGAAAAAGTCTAAAGAGACAGCCTAAATTTACATCTCAAAAATCTGAAGGAGGAAAACAAAAGATCCAAAAAGTAGTAGAAGTAGGAAAAGAGTAAAAACAAGAGCAGAAATCAACAACATAGAAACCAAGAAAGCAATTCAAAGAATCAATGAAGCCAAGAATTTGTTCTTCCAAAGAATAAACAAGATAGATAAACTTTTAGTTAAACTCAAAAGAAAAAAAATATTCAAATAAATCAAATCAGAGATGAAAGGAGAGAAATTACAATGGATTCTTCAGAAACTTTCATTATGAGAGGTTACTATGAACAACTTTATGCTCTTAAGCTGGAGAAATAGAAGAAATGGAAAGATTCTTAGAGTCATGTAATCTGTCAAAGCTGAGTAAAGAGGAAGTATAAAGCTAATCACAAGTAAGGAAATTAGAACAGTAATTAAGAATCTCCCAAGAACAAAAGTCCTGGTCTACATGGGTTCACTGGTGAGTTCTAGCAGACTTCAGAGAAGACTTACTGCCTTTACTCCTACACTCGTCCAAAACACCAAAAATACAAGAATACTTACTAACATTTTCTATGAAGCTAATATTACATTAGTACATAAAGCAGATAGAGACAATTCCAGAAAAGAAAATTTCAGACCAATTTCCCTGATGCAAAAGTCCTCAGCAAAAAATTAGCTAACCAAATCCAACAACATATCAAAAATATCATACAACCTAGTCAAGTTGGATTCATACCAGGGATGCAAAAATGGTTTACTATATTAATCAATTAACATAATATACCACATTAATAAAAAGAAAAATCAAATGATCATATCAATCAATGCAGACAAAAGCTTTTGACAAGATCCAACATTTTTTGTGTGATAAAAACCCTCAGCAATACAGGGGAGGAAGCAACTTTCCTCAAGATAGTATCAGCCATTTATAACAAATCCATAGTCAGTATCATCCTTTCAATGGAAAAATGAAAGCATCCTCCAGAGATCAGGTATAAGACAAGGATTTCCATCGTCTCCACTTTTATTCAATATAACATTAGAAATTCTGACTACAGCAATCAAGCAAGAAAAATCAAAGGGATATATGTTGTAAAAAAAAATGGAAATCAAATTACCACTCTTTGCAAGTGACATGATAATATACATAGAAGATCCTAAAGAATCCACAAAAAAAAAAGCTCCTAGGAACAATGTAAAACAAAATAGCTAGCCACAAGTGCACAAAATTAAGGCACAAAATCAGTCTCATTCTTATAAACAAAGAATTAATCAGAGGATATAGCAAACAATGACTCTCTGTCATTTAAAATAATACCCCAAAATATTATTAAGTATTTAGGAATTAACTTTAAAAGACAGAAGAAATCTGTACCATGATAAATTTAAACCAATTAATAAGAGAGAAAAGAAGACCTAATGAAATGGAAAAATGTCCATTGCTGAAGGATTGGAAGAATCAACATTGTTAAAATGACTATTCTGCCTAAGCTCTTAAATAGATTCAATGCCAGTCCCATCCAAATTCAAGCAACATTCTTCAAGAATCTATCGAAGTCAATAACAAAATTTGTGTGAAATCAGAAGACACCAAAATTAGCCAGAACTATGAAAAATAAAAAATTGAGAGGTATGTTGATTGTAATCACATAGTACTAAAATAAAGACAGGCTCTCTGTTCAATGGGTCATAATTGAAAGCCCAAGAACAAAACCCTATATATATGGCCAATTAATTTTGATAAAGGAGCTAAGAACATGAAATATAGTAAATATAAACTTTTCAAAAGATGTTGCTAGAAAAATAATAAAGTACTATACAGCTTCAAGGAATGATGAAATCATGTAATTTGGTGCAACTTAGCTGAAATTGGAAGATATTATATTGTGTGAAGTAAGCCAGAAAAAAGACAAACACAGCATGATCTCACTTATCTGAGATAGAATAACTGGATGATGAAATGTAATATAGTAAAGTGGGATGCCTATATCACCCTGGACCCTGAGCTTAAGGAGAAGAAAATAAATAAAGAGGTGAATGAGGATGAGGAAGAAAAGTAATGGAGAAATAAGGGTAAGGGCTTCAATTATACTACTGATGTGGAAGAGTACAGACCCAACACACCAAAAACATGAGATCTAAGCTGCAACCACAGAACTTTCTAAGGTGGTTGGGTCAAGGTGATGGGGGTGAATAAGGAGGGATTGAAGGCATTAGGTATGGGAACACTGGTAGAGAGAACTTGACATTGTTGGCATATTGGTGTTGAAATACTATATGCCTAAAATTCAACTCAATAATTTTGAAAATCACAGTTCTTTAATTAAATAAATATAAATTATTTTAAAAACTTAAAAGATAAAAGTGACAGAAAGTTTAATGTCACTGAGATAATAAGAAGATCTAGGAAACAACTTTGATTTCTAAGATCAAACTTTACAGGAGAGAGAAAAGGAATATGCTACCTTAATTTCAAATTTATTATTTCTTCTTAAACTGAGACCTATTCTCCTAACCCTACCTATATTTTTCAATTAAAACAAACTAAATTCTTACAAAAGCATACTAAAAATTGCTAACATGTATGATATGTATATATTTTCTATTAATTATTTATTGATCTCAAAACTTCACTAGGTATTCACAATATGAAACCATTTCACATTATTTTTAATCTATTTTATTATATTAAAATTATTCACATTTATAAATGCATACAGAATATGTTAGGCACTAAATAATTACTTAACTTCAGGAAATAGAAATAATGTTCCTGAGTTGTAACCTTAAGACACGAAGGGAGGAGGCCAGAGCAATAACAGAGCTGTAGGGCGTTTGCATGGGGCCAACCCTGGACGACTGGTTCGATTACTGGCATCCTATATGGTCCCTCGAACCTGCCAGGAGTGACTTCTGAGTGCAGAGTCAGGAATAACCCCTGAGCGATGCTGGGTGTGACCCAAAAACAAACAAACAAACAAACAAACAAAAGACAGGAAGGAAGTATGTCCTATAGAAAAAAATCTTTGCAGTAAAGATAATTTACTATATTAGGACAAAATTTATACTGGCACCTTGTTCTGAGATGCTTGGGAATATAATATAAATATAAACATATTTATTGTTAGTTGTCAGCACCAAAAATGTACATATTTCTGGGGTCGGGAAGATGGTGCTAGAGGTAAGGTGTCTGCCTTGCAAGCGCTACAGTAGGACGGACCACGGTTCCATCCCCCGGTGTCCCATATGGTCCCCCCAAGCCAGGGGCAATTTCTGAGTGCATAGCCAGGAGTAACCCCTGAGTGTCAAATGGGTGTGGCCCAAAAACCAAAAAAAAATGTACATATTTCTTCAGTACTTGAGACAAACTGCAAAAATGTTTTCTTAAATATTTTAAACAATTTCCTAAAAAATGTACAAAATGCATTACTCAACAAATAGAAAGTCAATGTTTTTAAATATGATGTTAAAATATGAACTGAGAGCTTACTATACATTGATAAATCTATATACCAAGCTCTCTCCTCTGTATCTATATCTCAAAACAATAACTATCAATCTATTGATCATATAAATGTACATCTGAGATCAGCACTGAAGTAGGAATAAAGAAACAATTTGGAATGTTTTTTTTTTTCTCTTTTTTTTTTCTTTTTCTTTTTTTTATTTTTTAGAGACAAGAGTGACAGGGGGAGGGAGAGAGAGGGAGGAGAGAGGGAAGGAGAGAGAGGAGGAGGAGAGGGATAGGGAGGGAGAGGGAGAGAGAGAAAGGAATGACAGGGAGAGGAAGAGAGGAAGAAGGGGAGAGAGAGAGAGGGACGGAGGGAGAAAGAGAGAGGAAGAGAAGGATAGGGAGGGGGAGAGAGAGGGAGAGAAAGAGGGAGCGGAAGAGAGGGAAAGGCGGAATGTTTTTTGATATTTAAATAGATAATCTATTGGAAAATTGTACCAAAGAATAATAGGTAATATACAGCTGAACAATCTATTTCCTTCCTAAATGATAACACTAAACTTAACTGCATTTCCTTTTTTTTTTTTTTTTGGTTTTTGGGCCACACCCGACAGTGCTCAGGGGTTACTCCTGGCTATCTGCTCAGAAATAGCTCCTGGCAGGCACAGGGGACCATATATGACACCGGGATTCGAACCAACCACCTTTGGTCCTGGATCGGCTGCTTGCAAGGCAAACACCGCTGTGCTACCTCTCCGGGCCCACTTAACTGCATTTCTAATTTCATTGATGCCTATTTCAAATAAATCTAAGAAAAACATTGCAAAATAATGTTGAACAACTCACTATAAAAGAGTGTTCCTTGCATAAGAGATTGAATTGAATGCTTCTAAATATCCACTTTAATAAAAAGTTTACATAAATTGCATTTATTTATTGCAAATAGAAATATTTTAATGATGCAATGACATAAAATTATGTATTAAAGGTAAGGTGTCTGCCTTGCCAGCGCTAGCCTAGGACGGACCGCGGTTCGATCCCCCGGTGTCCCATATGGTCCCCCAAGCCAGGAGCGACTTCTGAGCGCATAGCCAGGAGAGTAACCCCTGAGCGTCAAACGGGTGTGGCCCAAAAACCAAAAACCAAAAAAAAAAAAAAAAAAAATTATGTATTAAATTAGAATCTAATAAACCTTATAGCTGCAAATCTAAATTACACTATGTTCTATCTTCTGGCCCATGGCCAGATGACACAACACAATCTCTGAGCTTGGTGGCAAAGCAAATTTTCTGTGGTCCATCAAGAGATGGCTCAGGTTACAAAAGGACATTTATCTTAAACTTCTGACAATGTTAAACATGTTTTTTGTTGGGTTGAAAAAGTAAGGTATTTCCTGTCTGAATGGAAATATCTATCTTTGCCAACTTAAAAGCCAGGATAATCATTATCTCTAGACATGATTTTTAAAAGTTAACAGAAAGTATCCTAAGGAAATGAGAGACTGTGGCAGGAGATAGTTGTCTAGACACAGCAGACCATTCCTTTCCTCTTTTTTTTTCTTTAAAACTGAGCTGATATTTATATTCTATTCCTTCTTTTCTCCCTTCCTCATCTCTTGCAATAATATCCTGATTTTCTTTTTGTAAGAAACTAAAATAACCTGGGTCATTCTCCTGAATATTAATGTTGTTTTATTACATATAGTAATTTAAATAAATGAAGGTAATTTATATGAGTTAAAGTAATTTTTTGTGTGTGGTTTTTGGGTCACACCCAGCAGTGCTCAGGGGTCACTCCTGGCTCTATGCTCAGTTGCTCCTGGCAGGCATGGGGGACCACATGGGACACCGGGATTTGAACCGATGACCTTCTGCATGAAAGGCAAATGCCTTACCTCCATGCTATCTCTCCGGCCCGAGTTAAAATAATTTTAGGGGACGAAGCAATATAACAGCATATGACCTACATAACTTACATATGACATACCTATCCAGGTTTGATTCTGATCATCCTATATATGGTTTCCAGAACCCCCCAGGAGTGATATCTGAGAGCAGAGCCAGGAGTATGACCCAAAACCAGTATTTATAAAATAGTAAAAATAAAGTTAAGCCTTAGAAAATACGTTATCAGGTCTATAAACTGGATAAATTATACCATTTTCTAGCTAGTACAATTGAAGTCAAATAAATAGGTAACTCACCCAAGATTAGTTACTAACTAACCCACTTCATATTTTCATGAATATCTAATCCAATCTATAAAAAGGTGAAGGGAGAGCTTTAGCACAACAAAAGTTATAAAATGCAGGCAGATTTCCCTGAAGACCAGTTCAATCAATATTATATAGTTTAGTAAGATCTCTGAGTGCATACCTTGCAAAAACTGTTCTGTCTCAGTTTTATCAAGAAATAAAAGTAGGGACCGGAGAGATAGCATGGAGGTAAGGCATTTGCCTTTCATGCAGAAGGTCATTAGTTTGAATCCTGGTGTTCCATATAGTCCCCTGAGCCTGCCAGGAGCGATTTCTGAGTTTAGATAGAGCCAAGAGTAACCCCTGAGCACTGCCGGGTGTGACCCAAAAACCAAAATTTCAAAAAACAACAAATAAAAAATAAAGAAATAAAAGTAGTACTTCCATCACAGAGGAATTACAAAGGGTACACAGAAAGTACCTCTGCCATTGTGCCCAGCTAAAAATAATAGTTCTTTTTGTTTCTTTTCTGTAGGACAACTAAATATTTTTATTTTTAAAAAATATCTTTATTTAAGCACCACGATTACAAACATGTTTGTAGTTGGGTTTCAGTTATATAAAAAAAAAGAGCACCCCTTTTACCAGTGCAACCTTCCCACCATCAATGCCCCCATCTCCGTTCTCCCTGTTCTCACAGATCCCCTGCCTGTATTCAAGACAGACATTCTTTTTCTCTCACTCACTACCATTGTCATAATAGTTGTCAGTGTAGTTATTTCTCTAACTGCACTCACCACTCTTTGTGGTAAGTAAAAGCAATAGCCTTGGGCCAGAGATATAGCACAGCAGTAGGGCATTTGCCTTGCATGCGGCCAACGATTCAGGCATTTCATATGTTCCAGAAGTTGCCAGGAGCAATTTCTTAGTGTAGAGCCAGGAGTAACCGCTGAGCATCACCAGGTGTGGCCCAAAAACCAATAAAATAAAATATAAAATAAAATAAATAAAATAATAAATAAAATATAAAATAAAATAAAGCAATATAAAATAAATAAAATAAAATAAATGCAATAGCCTCACCAGCGTCATCAACTTTTGCCATCATGAAATTAGTTCATACAGAATAGAAAAATTCCCAATTTGATGTGGTTTACTCAAAGAAAAATAAAATGTTTAAATGCTTTCAGAATGATTCTCTCTTTTGTCTGTGATAACTATCTAAAGATATCTGCTAAATTTTGAAACATAGATAGCCCATGAGGACTGATTAGCTTATATAAAGATCTCCAAGAGATCTCAGTTTCCATTTTTAGGACCAGTTTCTCTTCTAGATAAGGGCAAACTAAAAACTGATCAATTAAATGAAATTATTTAAAATAAATAAGTATCATGCAAAGGGGTGACTTGGTATGAAATGACTTAAATAAATCTCTGTATGCATTTATTAAAGACTCCAGGGGAAATGTGGAAATTGTTGTATAGCTCCCTTGGTGATATATAGATCCTGCATGGTCATGTGTAGCATGTTAACTTTCAATAGGTTTCTACATTACAAAGTTGCGAGCATGTTATAATCCGAATTTTAAACCTAGAAAGAATTGGGGAAAGTTCAATCACTAAACTTGGTGTCCCCATTAAGTTAGATAACTTTTAGACACAGGTACAGGACAGCAGTGCTAATGTTCCATCCTCTCTTGATCAAGACAGTATTTACAAGGAACAATAACAAAAAGCCCTCTGTGTGTACTAAATCAATATATAATTTATATTATCACTTGAGAAGCCTTCTCAAAATTTAATATAGTAAAACTTACATTTGACGAACAGTTTTCTGAGAATCCTCTACACTCAAAAACCAAAGTGTTACAAGTTAAGATTAAGAAATCATTTGAAATCTGCTTTGGTTTATACTAACTCATAAACTTTAACAAAATTTAAGTTTCATGTTTTTGCAAAGCACACTGAATCTAGAAAGATGCACATAAATTATGTACTTTTTCAGAATATATTGTTTTAAGTATATAGATCAGATCAAAGATTGGCACGTTACCGACATAAATATAAGGAAACCATTTCTTAAACATTAATATTTGTTTCTTTGCACTGAGTTTCCTTCCTCCCCTTTTTTCCCTGCAAGCACTGGGTACTTCTTATCTTACAAAGAAGCCTGTCTACTGAACATTGCCTCTTTGCCTCCAAGTAGAATAGTGTCTCCAGGTTTCCAGAGCAGCAGTCTGATTGCAGCTGTATGGTAGCTCACTATTTCAAACCGAACAGGACATATATTTCTACCCCTGCAGTGAACCAATATATTTACAAACCAAACATATTCATTTCAGACTACTATTAACTCATTCCTAGTTCAATCCACAATTCCAACAACAACAACAACAACCAAAATAAACAAACCACAAGGCTATGTGGTAATCGGAAATCATAAAACCCTGAATTACAGCCAGAGGAGCAAAAGGATAAAAATGGCAAATAGCATTGAGAGTCACTATGTAATCCACTCCCAGAACTGAAAATAACAAACGCAAAACAGCAAACTAGGACAAGTATGACAGCAAAAAAAATAACTACAGCCATTTTTTCATCCCTCAGACAGTTCCCTGAAGGGTAAGTTACAAATTTCACCCCAGAGAGCAAAAGATACAAAGGATAAGCAGTGTAGAAGGCCATCAAACTCAAGTGAAGAAATCACCTGATAAATTCTACCAACTAGCTTTTATATAATAACTTGAAAGACATAATGGTGAGAATCTATTAACGAGTTCAAATAAACTACATTACTGTTACAAAAAAAGTATGAGAGTATAAATAAGAAAATTACAATCAGAAGTGATAGAACTTGGGGCTGGAGCAATAGAGCAGCAGTAGGGTGTTTGCCTTGCACTAGCTAACCCTTGAGTGATTTTTGAGTGCAGGGTCAGGAGTAACCCCTGAGTGTCACCAGGTGTGGCCAAAAAAACAAAAATAAATAAATAAATAAATAAAAATAAAAGCCCTACTTTTTAATTGATTTAGGTTTTAAATAGTACTGATAAATGATACTGGTTATTTAATAAATGAGAAACTCAAAGTAATTAATTAACTTGGCCAAATTGTATGCTTTTAAGTTAAGTGATAAATCTGGGGTCCAAAGAGTGTTCTAAATTCTACAGCAAACTGCTCACAGCAAAAGAAAGACACTGTTTGTACCACAAAGCTTGTGGTGATGCAACATTACAAAACAATATGAGTTGGAAGAAAGGATTAGTATTTAATCTCCATGAAAGAAAATAACTGTGGAGAAAGTGAGATTTATTAAGTACAAGTGAGTGACCTTAGAAACATTATTTAAGGATTTTTAGAGCAGGATAAACCCAAAGTTCATTCTAGTCTATATAATCATATTCTAAATTAAAAAACAGAAAGAGAATCTGATATACCTAAAGTCACGCAGTGGATCAGTGGCCTAAGGGCAAATATATGCTCTTCTCCCACTCTACCACAACCCTGTCAGAGCTCTGAATTGGCCTGGACTATCAGTCTAAACTAAGATTGTATTGTGCAGGGAGCTGACTTCTTTCCAAAATCCTCTCCTGGCAAGGCTGAAAGATAGTCATTAGCATGCCTTTTTTCTAGACTATTAACCTGAGGATTTTAGAGATAACCTGGCCCAGTATTATTTTACAGAAGGATGTGAGCAGAACTACATTTGAGCTTAGTAAGACCCCTCAAGAGTTTGGCTGCTAGGTTTTGTTAGAGTGATTCTTTGTATGGAACTGGCAAAAGCAAAGCAAAACAAAAATAAGGTAATATTGGACCGCATCTGACAGTATTCAGGGGCATCTGCTCAAGCATCATTTCTAGGAGTGTAGTAATTTCTGTAGTAATCAAGCCAAAATTGCTGATATGCAATTAAGCACCTTAATCCCGCTACTCTCTCGGTCTCCCTCGGTCACTCTCTCTCTCTCTGTCTCTCAATCTCTATCTATCTATCTATCTCTAGTCCCCTAGCAAAATTTTCAAATATGAAAGAATTTCAAAATACAAAAAGCAGAATTGCCATGTTTCCATTAGGTCATCTCTATAGAAAAGTTGCAATCATCAATAATCATTTTCGTTCCTATAACACACAACCAAGTTCTAATTCTTGACTCATACTGTTGTATTCATACAATGTTAATTAACAAGCTTTAAAACAAATACTGGGTCCAGAGCAATAGTACAACAGATAGGGTGCTTGCTTTGCACACCGTCAACTGAATTTGATGACCAGTATGACATATGGTGCTCCCCCCGGCCCCCAGTTCTACCAGGAGTATTTCCTGGGTGAAGAGCCAGGAATAGACTGAGCATCACTGGGTGGGACTAAAATTAAAAAGAACAAATATTGAGGCTGGGAAAATCTACAAAACTATGCCTGCCCACTGGGGCCTGAAAGTGAAAAATTGTGAGTGCTGCCTGTGTGTGTCTGTCTACTGTCCTGCCACGTGAACCTCTTGGTAGTGGGCTAAAAAGAGGCTCCAAAAAACTCACTCTCGTGAAAACTGGCTATAAGAGGTACTTAGCAGAAGCCAGGTCCCCTGTTTGTGATGTCAGGCTGAGAAAATCTACGAAACTAAGCCTTCCCAGTGGGGCCCGACTGTGAAAAATTGTGAGTGCTGCCTCTGTGTGTCTGTCTCCTGTCCTGTTGCGTGAACCTCTTGGGAGTGGGCCAAAAAGAGGCTACAGCAGAGCATGGCTGCTCTGCTTCCCTACGCAGCTGTGCACTCTTTCAAAGGAAGAAACACCATTGCAACAAGAAGAAAAAATCACACTAAGAACTGTGCTGGATCACTGAAGCCCAGCATTTCTCTCTGAACTGCCTTCTCTGCTGCGTGCTCAGGCCTAAGATTTGATCCTGTGTGAGGCTTCATCCACGGAGGACTCCCCTCCCTTGGAGGCAAGTCGACCCATCCAGAAATGGCGGAGCCAGAGGAGTGTGGCTGCATACATCATTTAGCCAATGAATACCACCACAACACATAGAAAAACCCACAATACAAGTGTGACAATGGGGAAACAACGCAGGCCAGCATCAGATAGAGAATGAAGATGACAATTCTGATGACCAGATAATGACCAACCAACTAATCAACCTCTCAGATAAGGATTTTAGACAAGCAATATGGAAGATGCTCAAAGAACTCAAAGAAACCCTGAATTGAGTTGAACAGAACACTAATAAGAACCAAGAAAATATGAAGACAGAAATCACAAAACTCCAAACTGAAATAACATGTCAACTAACAGGTCTGAAAAACTCAGTAAACGAAGTGAATGACAAAATGGATAAGCTCTGGGACAGGGTGTCAGAAGCTGAGAATAGACTTGGTGATGTGGAAGATGAGATAAATAACAATTCCATACAGCGGGAAAGATTGGGAAAAAAAACTTAAAGCAAGTGAACGGACAGTGGAAAAATTAGTCAAAGAATGGGAACATATGAAAATAGAAGTCTATGATAAGCTCAACAGAAACAACTTAAGATCATTGGAGTCCCAGAGACCCAAGAAGAAAATTTCCAGGAAGAATCAACGGTCAAGAACATCATTAAAGAGAAACTTCCAGAGCTAAAGAATATATGTGATCAAATCCTGCATGCTCGAAGAGTACCAACCAAAAGAGACCCCAGAAAAAATACCCCAAGACACATCCTAGTCACAATGACGAATCCCACAGATAGAGACAGAATTCTGAAAACAGCAAGATCAAAAAGGGAAATTACATTCAAGGGAGCATCATTGAGATTTACAGCAGACCTGTCACCAGAAACACTCAAGGCCAGAAAGCAGTGGTGGGATATTGTGACAAGACTGAATGAAATGAATGTTTCACCTAGAATACTGTACCCAGCAAAACTCACTTTCCGGTTTGATGGAAGAATACATGGTTTCACAGAAAAAAAAACAGCTCAGAAACTTTACAGACTCAACACCAGTCTTAAGAGAAAAACTGAAAGACCTAATTTAAGACAAGACTAACCAAAAGACACACTAAATTTCTATATAAAGAGAGTATTATATCCCAGGACAATTCTTTCTCTCAACATCAATGGACTAAATGCACCAGTTAAGAGACACAGAGTGGCTAAATGGATCAAAACACTCAATCCAACCTTCTGCTGCCTACAAGAAATGCACCTGAATAGTCAGAACAAACATAGACTCAAAATAAAAGGTTGGAGAAAAATTATCCAAGCAAACAACACCCATAAAAAAACTGGAGTGGCTATACTAATATCAGACAATGCAAACTTTATACTCAGGAAGGTTGTAAGGGACAAAGATGGACATTTTATATTAATCAAGGGGTATGTAGAACAGGAAGAAATAACTCTCCTAAACATATATGCACCGAATGAGGGGCCAACAAAATATATAATACAACTGTTGACAAATCTGAAAAATAATATCAATAACAACACAATAATTGTGGGGGACCTCAACACGGCTTTGTCAACACTGGATAGGTCAACCAGACTGAAACCCAACAAGAATATACTAGACCTGAGGAGAGAAATGAAAGAAAGAGGCCTAGTGGATATATATAGGACACTCCATCCCCAGAAACCTGGATACACATTCTTCTCCAATGTACATGGACATTCGCCAGGATAGACTTCATGCTCGCACATAAAACATACCTCCATAATATCAAGAGGATAGAAATTTTGCAGACTACCTTCGCTGACCACAAGGCTCTGAAATTATTTGTGAAATTCAAAGGGACACAGAAGAAATACTTTAACACCTGGAAGTTAAAGAGCCTCATACTGAATAACCAGTGTGTCCGAGATGAAATCAAGGAGGAAATCAAAAGGTTCCTGGAAACAAATGACAATAAAAACACAAACTATCAGAACTTATGGGACACAGCAAAAGCAGTACTGAGAGGAAAATTTATAGCTTTGCAAGCACACATCAGGAAGGAAGAAGGAGCTTACCTGAGTAGCTTAATGACACAGCTAATAGAACTAGAAAGTGCTCAACAAAAGGACCCAGAAAAAGGGAGACAGAAGGAAATAACAAAGCTGAGCGCAGAAACCAACGAAGTGGAAACCCAAAAAACAATCTGAAAGATCAACGAAAGCAGAAGTTGGTTCTTTGAAAAAAATAAACAAGATTGATAGACCACTGGTAAAACTAACAAAGAGAGAGAGAGAGAAACTTGATAACTCGTATTAAAATTAAAAAGGAGAGATCACTACTGATATGGCAGAGACTCAAAGGTTAATCAGAAACTACTTTGAGAAACCCTACGCCACTAAAAATGAGAACCTGGAAGAAATGGATAAATTATTGGACTCTTATAATCTTCCACGGTTGAAGGAAGAAGATGTAGCATATCTAAACACCCCCATCACTATTGATTAAATTAAAACAGTGATAAAATGTCTGCCCAAAACAAAAGCCCAGGCCCAGATGGATTCACTAATGAATTTTTTCAAACTTTCCAAGAGGAACTACCACCAATCCTGGCAAGACTCTTTCATGAAATGGAACAAATGGAAACACTTCCAAATAGCTTTTATGAAGCCAACATCACCTTGATACCTAAATCAGACAGAAATGCTACCAAAAAAGAAAATTACAGACCAATATCACTGATGAAGACAGATGCAAAGATCCTCAACAAAATCTTGGCAAATAAGATTCAATGCCTCATTAAGAAGATTATCCACTACGATCAAGTAGGTATCATCCCAGGAATGCAAGGATAGTTTAGCATCAGTAAATCTATCAACATAATGCACAACATCAATAACAAGAAAAATAAAAACCACATGATCATATAAAGAGATGCAGAGAAAGCATTTGACAAGGTCCAACACCCATTCTTGATCAAAACTCTCAGCAACATGGGAATGGAAGGAACCTTTCTCAATATAGTTAAGGCCATCTACCACAAGCCAGTGGCAAATATTATCCTCAATAGAGAAAAACTAAAAGCCTTCCCTCTAAATTCTGGCACAAGACAAGGCTGTCCTCTCTCACCACTCCTATTCAACATAGCACTGAAAGTACTCGCTATAGCGATTAGGCAAGAAAAAGATATCAAGGGAATCCAGATAGGAAAAGAAGAAGTCAAGCTCTCACTGTTTGCAGATGACATGATACTCTACTTAGAAAACCCTAAAGACTCTACCAAAAAGCTTCTAGAAACAATAAACTCCTATAGCAAGGTGGCAGGCTACAAAATTAACACACAAAAATCAATGGCCTTTCTATACACCAATAGTAATAAAGAAGAAATGAACATTAAGAAAATAACCCCAGGGGCCGGGCGGTGGCGCTGGAGGTAAGGTGCCTGCCTTGCCTGCGCTAGCCTAGGATGGACCGCGGTTTGATCCCCTGGCATCCCATATGGTCCCCCAAGAAGCCAGGAGCAACTTCTGAGTGCATAGCCAGGAGTAACCCCTGAGCGTCACAGGGTGTAGCCCAAAAACCAAAAAAAAGAAAAAAAAAAAAAAAAAAGAAAAGAACCCCATTCACAATAGTGCCACACAAACTCAAATATCTTGGAATCAACTTGACTAAAAATGTGAAGGACCTATACAAAGAAAACTATAAAACTCTGCTCCAAGAAATAAGAGAGGACACATGGAAATGGAAACACATACCCTGCTCATGGATTGGCAGGATTCACATCATCAAAATGGCAATACTCCCCAAGGCATTATACAGATTTAATGTGATCTCTCTAAAGATACCCATGACATTCTTCAAAGAATTGGATCAGGCACTTTTGAAATTCGTTTGGAACAATAAACACCCTAGAATAGCTAAAGCAATCATTGGGGAAAAGAATATGGGAGGAATTACTTTCCCCAACTTTAAACTTTACTACAAAGCAATAGTTATCAAAAACAGCATGGTATTGGAATAAGGACAGGCCCTCAGATCAGTGGAATAGGCTTGAATACTCAGAAAATGTTCCCCAGACATACAATCACCTAATTTTTGATAAAGAAGCAAGAAATCCTAAATGGAGCAAAGAAAGCCTCTTCAACAAGTGGTGCTGGCACAACTGGCTAGCCACTTGCAAAAAATTGAACTTAGACCCCCAGCTAACATCATGTATGAAAGTAAAATCCAAATAAATTAAAGACCTCGATATCAGACCCAAAACCATAAGATATATAGAACAACACATAGGCAAAACACTCTAGGACATTGAGACTATAGGCACCTTCAAGGAGGAAACTGTACTCTCCAAGCAAGTGAAAGCAGAGATTAACAGATGGGAATATATTAAGCTGAGAAGCTTCTGCACCTCAAAGAAAATAGTGCCCAGGATACAAGAGCCCCCCCACTGAGTGGGAGAAACTATTCACCCAATACCTATCAGATAAGGGGCTAATCTCCAAAATATACAAGGCACAGAACTTTACAAGAAAAAACATCTAATCCCATCAAAAATTGTGGAGAAGAAATGGACAGACATTTTGACAAAGAAGAAATACAAATGGCCAAAAGACACATGAAAAAATGCTCCACATCACTAATCATCAGGGAGATGCAAATCAAAACAACTATGAGGTACTACCTCACACCACAGAGAATGGCACACATCACAAAGAATGAGAATAAACAGAGTTGGAGGGGATGTGGAGAGAAAGGAACTTTTATCCACTGCTGGTGGGAATGCCGTCTAGTTCAACCTTTATGGAAAGCAATATGGAGATTCCTCCAAAAACTGGAAATCGAGCTCCCATACGACCCAGCTATACCACTCCTAGGAATATACCCTAGGAACACAAAAATACAATACAAAAACCCCTTCCTTACACCTATATTCATTGAAGCACTATTTACCATAGTAAGACTCGAAACAACCAAGATGCCCTTCAACAGACGAATGGCTAAAGAAACTGTGGTACATATACACAATGGAATCTTATGCAGCTGTCAGGGGAGATGAAGTCATGAAATTTTCCTATACATGTATATACATGGAATCTATTATGCTGAGTGAAATAAGTCAGAGAGAGAGAAAAACGCAGAATGGTCTCACTCATCTATGGGTTTTAAGAAAAATGAAAGACATTCTTGCAATAATAATTTTCAGACACAAAAGAGAAAAGAGCTGGAAGTTACAACTCACCTCAGGAAGCTCACCACAAAGAGTGATGAATTTAGTTAGAGAAATAACTACATTTTGAACTGTCCTAATAATGAGAATGTATGAGGGAAATGGAAAGCCTGTCTAGAGTACAGGCAGGGGTCGGATGGGGAGGAGGAAGATTTGGGACATTGGTGATGGGAATGTTGCACTGGTGATGGGTGGTGTTCTTTACATGACTGAAACCCAAACACAATCATGTATGTCATCAAGGTGTTTAAATAAAATATAAAAAAATAAATAAAAGAACAAATATTATTCAGTGTTTCCTTTGCTTTTCAGGACATGAGAGAATAGAGATTTCCTCTCATCTCACAGATAAGCTTCAGTTTTTTGTGTGTGTATGTTTTGTTTTGTTGATTTTGAGGTCATATCCAGCAATGCTCAGTGGTTACTCTTGCCTCTGCATGAGCCAGGAATAATTCCTGGTAAAGTTTAGAGAACCATATGGGATGTTGAAGATTGAACCTAGATTGGCAATGTAAGGCCTTACCCACAATACTATCTCTCCAGCCCCCAGATAAACTTCAAAATTGTAGCTGAAATTTGGAAAGTTTAGAGATTACTACCAGCAGCAACTTATATTTCCCACTCTTCCCATTTATTCAGGCTTTTTCCAACTAACCATAATTTTAATTTTATTCAGTATATGTGGTTGTGGTTATAGGTCAATTAGCAGATCACTAGAAACAAGAGTATAATGTGACAGTATTTCACTGAAGATATAGCAGCAGTAGGAGTTAATTAAGTGATTTCACCCTCATCGGATAAGGTGACAAGATGACAAGTGCCCCCTCAGTGATTAACCACTGGGCAATGATGCGAAAAATTCCTGAGTCGACTTCCCATATCCAAGACAGAAAAAGTTCATCCCAGCTCATACCCTCATCTCTATCCCCCTAGGTCTTCAGTGCTCTTTCTATTTCTGTCCTTGGAAATAAACTGCTGTTTCCCCAGAATAAATAATACCCTTGCAGACTCTGCCTTTGCTTACACTATCCTCCACAAGAAGTAAATAGTTTTTGTCCAACCTCCAAATGATGAAAATAATATTGAAAAGTCACATTAAAAGTCATTTCCTCCATGAATTACAACTCAAACACCTTACTCTTACTCTGCCTACACAAATAATCTCTGCCATACAAAATTGCTATTAAATTTAGTTCTCCTAAATTTACTTTAGAAAGTTTCTCCTCTTAGATCTATAGACATCTTAGAGTCCTGGTTTGAATCTTGGTATTTCCCTGTCTCCACAGAAGACCCAGAATCATAAAGTGAACTGAGGTTCAAGTTGATGTATGAAACTGCATTGTAAAAGTTTAATTTCTGTTGCTGAATGAGGCTTCAGTTATACTATATGAGAATTTCACTGAAAAACTTTGTCAGGAGCTAAGTTAAAATGATTTTAAAATTCTTATGCAAATTTATTTGAGTTTTCTTTATTTTTCTACAAACTTGTGATAGTTGTTTTATTTTCTTAAAATATCTTTATTTAAGCGCCTTGTTTACAAACATGTTTGTAGTTGGATTTCAGTCATAAAATATACATCCCTCTTCACCAGTGCAACCTTCCATCATTGCCCCCCATCGTCCTCCTTCCCATTCCCTTCTTGTCTTTGAAACAGGCATTCCATTTCTCTCACTCACTACCATTGTCACGATATTTCTGAATTTCCATGCCACTTACATGCACAAAAAAGATTTAGAGAACAAAAGATTTCCATCAATAAGTCTTTAAAAATAAAACTACTCAGAGTAAGAATAAAGTCAATGCATAAAAATTCAAAAAATAAGGTGATTCTTAGAAGGAATTATCATCTTTTTGTTTATCTTATTACCTAGACTATTCTTACTCTTTTTTTTTTTTTTTTGGGGGCCACACCCTGTGACGCTCAGGGGTTACTCCTGGCTATGTGCTCAGAAGTCGCTCCTGGCTTGGGGGACCATATGGGACGCCGGGGGATCGAACCGCGGTCCTGTCCAAGGCTAGCGCAGGTAAGGCAGGCACCTTACCTCTTGCGCCACCGCCCGGCCCCATTCTCTTAATCAATCTAAGAATCTCAACTATTGTTTGATATTCCTCTTGAAAAGAAGGAATATAAGAACTGACTATAAAAAGACTTTTTATCAAGCACAGAAAATCTCAAATAAATTACTCTGGCAAGTGAATTTTTTTTTTTATAGTAAAGGAGCCAGAGAAATAGCACAGTGTTCAGGGCACTTGTTTTGCATGTGGCTTACCTGGGTTTGATATGGTACCTCATACAGCACTCCCATGTAGGAGTAATTCCTGAGCACAGAGTCAGGAGTAAATCCTAAGCATAGCTTAGTGCTGTCACCAAAAAAATTTTTAAAAAATTAAAAATATGTTGAAGACAACACTAGAATAAAACTTGTTTTTTAAATTCTGATGTAGGAGCATGAGATAAACAAAATGAACAGGGGTTGGAGCCTGGCACAAGCAGTAAGGCATCTGCCTTGCCCGTGCTAGCCCTAGGATGGACGGTGGTTCAATTCTCAGGCGTCCCATATGGTCCCCCAAGCCAGGAGCGATTTCTGAGCGAATAGCCAGGGGTAACCCCTGGGCGTCACTGGGTGTGGCCCCAAAACCAAAATAAATGAATAAGTATTTATGTGGGGTTGACAGATTTGTATCATATTTAGAATAAAAGGATTATTTTTTGTTTCTTTGTTTTGGTTTTTGGTTCTTGGTTCTATCCTCGACATCCCATATGGTCCCCTAAGCCAGGAGCAATTTTTGAGTGCATAGCCAGGAATAACCCCTGTTAAATACCCTGTGTTACAGGGTATGACCCCCCCCCCCCAAAAGAAAAAGAAACTGCAACCCAATCACATATCTTTTTATTATGTGCAAGGTAATATAAAGAACATATTGATAACCCAAATATATGTCACTTTCTCCTCTACAATAATATAATTTTAATTTGTATATCACTTAAGCTTGTTGGAGAAAATGGGAAACAAAATTATTGGGAAATAATTCTCCACTCAACTATTTTAATGCATGCTTTTAAATTGATTTAAAATTACTAGTGACTTCCTATTATTTTTTTTTCTTTTTTTTTTGGTTTTTGGGCCACACCCAGTAACGCTCAGGAGTTACTCCTGGCTATGCGCTCAGAAGTTGCTCCTGGCTTGGGGGACCATATGGGACACCGGGGGATCGAACCGAGGTCCGTCCAAGGCTAGCGCAGGCAAGGCAGGTACCTTACCTTTAGCGCCACCGCCCGGCCCCAACTTCCTATTATTTTAATAAATTATAACATTAACTTGCATCGTATTGATTGCAATCACAACCATTTTTGAAATACTAAATATACAGAATATCATATGATACAGTATATGGAAACTTCCTCCAATGTTCTTTTACTTCTGGGTACCTAATTTCAAAGGGAAAAAAGATTTGTCTAATCATTACTATGTTTAAGAGTACACGTATCAAAGTTTCCTAAAAATAAGTTTGCCCAGACATAAAAAAGTACATAACCTTTTTTTCTGACTTAAAGCATAAGTTGATGAAATGTGCTTATATTTGTTAAATAAAATCTTAAGATAGTGGAACCTATCTGTATTTGAGATCATCACTTTTAAAACAAATTGTTAAGACTCACGCCAACATGTAAAAAGATGCATTTGGATTTAAATGTGAATACCACTACCTATTTCATTCTTTTTATCTGAGAACCATGAAAACATAAATGTGCAAAATTCTCCTTTTCCAAAAATACAATTGGCAAAAAATGTCACACAATAATAGAATACGAATCAAAGAAAAAACATTCAAACACGTCATCCTCCTAAAATCTGCAGGAGAGGTAACTAGTTGTTAATGGACTCAACACAAAGATGTGAGAATGGACTTTCTCTCCATTCATCGCATTTAATTTAGTGGTCAAAGTGAATATGGTTTCAAGGAGCTCTAACAGCAGTGCCTTACCAGTGTAGATGCTGGCATTGGAAGCTGGAATACCAAACTGTGACTCGATGAACTTGGGAATGAAGGTAATGAAAGCAGTTACAATGGCACTCTCAGCTGTATATGACAAACTCACAAAAAGGAATGTCATGTTGCTTAAGATCCTGACAGCTGCTCTTGGTAGGTCTATAAAAATGACAAAAATGACAAATGAATGTTACAAGCAAGTGATGGAGAACAAAATAAAATAAAATCGAATTGTTTTGTCCAAAATGAACTGAGGGGAGTGGTAGCTCCTCAGCAATATTTGAGACTATTGGCTAGATAGAGATAGAAACTTAAAAATCTGATAACTGATTAGAAAGCATCCCTCTTTATTAAATAGAAATTTTTTTCTGATTTTTCTATTAGGATAAGAAAATTAAAGTATCTAAAAATATGCTCATATACCAGTATCCTTACAAGGTGAATGCATCTGGTGACTCCTGATTTTAAAATTGTTTAAAAAATTATTTGTATTGATTGAAGCAGTGTTACTCTTTTGTCCAGATCCCAAAGTCTATTGAATGTGTCAAGCACCTGCAAGATGGTCTAAAATTATAGCTTTCACTTTCTCTAACTAGTATTTGTCTGAAAGAATGCACTTCAAGTTGCTATCTCCCTGGTTCAACTTTATAAACACCCATCATTGAAGAATGTGATATTGAAGGTTTGATCTTCCAGCCTCATTGTGAAAAACAAAATCATTATTGCTGAAGTACCAGAGAGATAATGCAGGAGTTAATATGTTTGCCTGGCAAGCAGCCAACACTGCTCAAAACAAACCAGGCACCATATAAGGTCCCCTTTCTACACCTAGAGGGATCCCTGACCTAGGAGTAAGCTCTGGGCAACCAGGAGCACCCACCCCACCCTCAAAACAAACCCACAAAAATAGTTATTACAATTAAAAGATTTCAGGAACTAGACCATGAGGTCAGACAATCCCAGGTACTTTGGATAGGAAAATAGAACTGATCTCGAAAGAAGTTGGGAAGCCAGAAGTAAGGACTTCACACCAACTTCACACCAACTATCAACTGCTTCTCCTGGAAGAGAAAAAACTCAGCCAAGAGTCTAGGTGTCGATTTCACAGCACTTCCAAATAAATGCTTCAAGCTGCATGTGCAAAGGTTTTCATTTTCAGAATTGCTTCTAACTGCAAAAACTGAGAAGATACCCTAAACACCTATCAGTGATAATGCTGAAATTATGGTATAATATAATGGATATGCTGCAGTGGTTGAAGTTGAAATAAAGCTTTATGGACTGACATAAAAAGAACCCCAATAAATATTTTAATAATGAATAAAGCAAATTTCTGCAAACATATAAATATGTGTGTAAATATATATAGTTAAGAAGCTAGCTAAAATCTTTAATAAACTCAAATATAATAAAATAATGTATACAGTCAAATATGCAGTTCTCAGCATATACAAAGCTAAAAGAAATTTTGGAATTAGAGTGAGTTAGAGAAAGGGAATTAAATGATATTTTTGTGAATATAGTTTTTAAAATTTGAATTAATTTACACTCATAAATTACTCTTTATAAATTTTAATGGAGAAAATAAGCAGATTTTTTTACTATGTATAGTCATCTCAAATTACCAAAGAAGTTAACTCCTATGTTATAGATAACATAATCATGTCAAAATTAAACCATTATTATTAAACTATAATTCATAGGAGCCAAAGTGATAATTCAAGGATTAGAGCATGTGCATTGCATTCATCTGACCCAGATTCAATCCTGGGCATCCCATATGGTTCTTCAAATTGACCAGGAATGATCCCCCTGTGCAGAGCCAGGAGTTAGTCTGAGCACTGATGGATGTGAACCCCACATCAAAATAAATAGAGCAGAAATATATTACAGGGATTAAGGCACTTTCCTTGCATATGGCCAACTTAGATTCAGTACACATCTCCCCAAGCAATGGCAGATGGATATAGTTCCAAAACAAAACAAAAATATAAATAAATAAATAAAATGCACTATCCTCATACATTGTGCTGGTTTGGGCTATTGATTCTAAATGTAAGAAGCTTAAAGGAAGGATACATAACTTCACAGATAACAACAGCTTAGAAACTTTACAGACTCAAAACTCAAAACTAGTTTTTAAGAATGAACTGAAAGTTTTACTTTAAGATAAGACAGACCACAAGACACATCAAACTCTTACTAAAAATAACACTAAATCCCATGACAATCATCTCTCTCAACATCAATGGACTAAATGCACCAGTTAAGAGATACAGAGTGGCAAAATGGATCAAAAAGCTGAATCCAACGTTTAGCTGCCTATAAGAAACACAACTGGGCTGGAGAGATAGCATGGAGGTAAGGTGTTTGCCCTGCATGCAGAAGAATAGTGGTTCAAATCCCGGCATCCCGTATGGTCCCCCTAGCCTGCCAGGAGTGATTTCTGAGCATAGAACCAGAAGTAACCCCTGAGCGCTGCTGGGTGTGAACCAAAAAAAAAAAAAAAAAAGAAAAGAAAAGAAAAGCAACTGAATAGGCAGAGCAAACACAGACACAAAGTCAAAGGTTGGAGGACAATTATTGAAGCAAACAAATACCTTTAAAAGGCTGAAGTGGGTGACTGGAGAGATATCAGAGAGGTAGGGCATTTGCCTTGCACACAGCCAATCCAGGTTCAATTCTCGCATCTCATACTATCCCCTGAGAGCAGATTCAGGAGTAACCCCTGAGTGCCTCAAGGTGTGGCCCAAAACCAAAACGAAAACCAAAAACCAAAAAAAAAAAAAAAAAAAAAAAAGGCTGAAGTGGCCATATTAATTTCAGATGATCCAGACTTTAAACTTAAAAGGTTATAAGGAACAGAGATGGTAATTTCTTAATAACCAGAGGATATGAATAAGAGGAAGAAATTATACTTCTAAACAAATATGTACCCAATGAGTGATCAGAGCAAAATATTTAAAACAACTTTGATAAACTTTAAAGAAGATATCAATAGCAACACAATAATAGTTGGAAACTTCAACACTTCCTTGTCACCACTTGATAGGGCAACCAAGCTGAAACTTAACAAGAATATACTAGCACTGAAAGGAGAAATAGAAGAAATTGACCTAGAAGTCTATATAGGGCTCATCATCACTAGAAAACTGAATATAGTCTTCTCCAATGTACATGGATCATTCTCCAAAATAGACCACATGTTATCCCCAAAACATATCTACATGAAATAAAAAAAATAAATGTTGTACATACTACTTTCTTAATCATAATGCACTGAAATTAGAAGTGAATATTAAGGAGACTTGGAGGAAAACTTCTAACACCTGAAAATCATACATCTTACTTATAAACAACCAGTGGGTCAGAGACAAAATCAAAGAGGAAATTAAAAGATTCCTGGAAACAAACAAGAAGGAAGACACAAATTATCAGAATCTGGGGGACATAGTTAAAGCAGTACTAAGAGGAAAATTTACAGCTTTGCAAGCATTCATCAGGAAGGAAGAAGAGACCTACATAAAAAATTTAATGGCACAGCTTATAAAATTGAAACATGATCAACAAAATGAATCAAAAATAAGAAAATAAGAGCTGGAGAGACAGCAAAGCAGTAGGGCATTTGCCTTGCCTGCAACCTACCTGGGAGGGACCTGGTTCGATTCCTGGCACCCATATGGTCCCAGCCTACCAAGGGTGATTTCTGAGTGCAAAGCCAGGAGTAACCCCTGAGCACTGCTGGGTTTGACCCAACAACCAATCAATAAATAAATAAAGTTAAAAAAAAATAGAAAGTTGGAAGGAAATAATAAAATTTAGAGCAGAAATTAATGAATGGGAAATTAAAAAATAAATGATCAATGAAAGCAAGAGTTTGTTTTTTTTAAATAAACAAGTTTAATAAAACACTAGCAAACTTTACAAAAAAGAAAGAGATAAAATAAATGGATAGAAATGAAATGGGGAAAATTACTACAGATACTAGAGAAATTCAAAGGGTAATCAGAGATTACTTTGAGAAACTCTATGTCACAAACATGAGAACCTGAAAGAAATGGATAAATTCTTAAACTTTAATAACCTTCTAATATTGAACCAAAATGATCTAGCATATCTAAACAGACTCATCACTATTGAGGAAATTAAAATGGTCATCAAAAGTTTTCCCAAAAACAAAACACGGGCCCAGATAGATTCTCTAACGAATTCTGTCAAACCTACCAAGAGAACCTACTGCCTATATTTCTCAGGCTATTCCAGAAAATTAAAGAAACAGAAACACTCCCAAATAGTTTTTATGAATCTACTATCATCCTGATACCAAAAGCAGACAGAGATCCCACCAAAAAAAGCAAACTACAGACCAACATCTGTGACGAATAAAGATACAAAGATCCTCAACAAAATCCTGGCAAATAAAATCTAATGCCTCATCAAGAAAGTCATACACCATGACCAAGTAGGAATTATTCTAGAGATGTAAAATGGTTCGACATATACAAGTCAATCAGCATAATACACCACATCACAAAAGAAAAATTAAAACCACATGATCATATCAAAGAAAGCATTTGATAAGTTCCAACACCCATTCATGATAAAAACTCTGAACAAGATGGGAATGGAAGGAACTTTTCTCAATATAATCAAGACCATTTGCCACAAGCCCATGGCAAACATTATACTCAATGAAGAAAAATGAAAAGATTTTCTCCTAAGATCTGGCACAAGGCAAGGCTTTCCCCTCTTGCTACTCCTATTGAACATAGTACTGGATGCCCTTGTCATAGCAATTAGACAAGAAAAAGATATCAAGGGCATCCAGATAGGAAAGGAAGAAGTCAAGTTCTCACTGTTTGCAAATGACATGATACTATATTTAGAAAACTCTAAAGAGTCTACCAAAAAGCTTCTGGAAACAATAAATTCATATAGAGAAGTGGCAGGGTACAAAGTTAACACACAAAAATCAATGGCCTTCTTATACATAAATAATGTTAGAGAAGAAATAGACAATAATAAAGAGAGAAATGGAATGCCTGTCTCTAAGACAGGCAGGAGATGGGAAAGGAGGAAAATGGGTTACATTGATGTCAGGAAAGTTGCACTGCTAAAGGGGTGTGTGCATTTTCTAGCTGACCTACAATTATAAACATTTATAACCATGGTGCTTAAGTAAATTATAAATAAATAAATAAATAAATAAATAAATGCACTCCCCACAATGTGCTAGTTTTGTCCATTACTCCTAAATTGTGATGTGTTTTCAGAAAAGAAAACAAACAAACAAAACCCCACGTATTAAATAAGCATTCTTCAGGCAGATGTTATAGAAATGCTGGCCATGTATCTATAATTATTTAATTATGTAAATTAAATAATTTGTCTCTACAAACAAAAAATGTATGTCTTAAATTGTTGATGATTATGTTGTGATGTTATTTAATGTAGTACTTTATTCACTGGAATGTTTTAGTATTCACAAAATTTAGTGTTCTTATTCACTTTATAGAGAAAACTACTGCAAAATAAAAAAAGAACAAACTGTATTTACATAGCTCAAAGTATTTTCTTATGAGACACTTTTATATTATTTATTTAGAGGTACAATGTTCATATTAAACTTTTTAATGGGGAAAATTGGCAGATACAATCTTATCTAAAGTAACAGAAGCACCTCACTGATAATAGGACAAATTAATGTTCTTTGGCTTCTTTTATAAAAAAAAAAATGAGCACTGTATCATGTAGATAAATGTCTACAAAAGTTAATAAATCAGGAAGTGACATATCAAAGTCAAATTAAGAGCCATCCTATAAATTACGGCCTTGTTCCTATCTAAAATAACAAGGTCAGAAGCCAGGGAAGCAGTACATAGGTTAAGACACTTGCCTTTATAAAATCAATACCAATCATTCCCCAATACTACACAGGCCCTCTGCTCGCATCCAGGAGTAACTCTCAGGCACAAAACCAAGAACATTACCACTCCTGCTCATTGCCAGATTTGGTCCAACTCACCTACCACAAAATAAATAGGTAACAATTTTTTAATAAAAGAAAATAGCAAGATAATAAAAGGACAAGCAAGATGAGAAGCTGGTGTAAAAGATGAGAAGCTGATGTAAAAGACAGTACAACTGAATACAATATACTATTCTAGAGTGGGTCTTAGACATAAATTGTTGTTGTTGAGATAACTGGCAAAATATGAATAATGCCTGGGATTGAAATGTTTAGCACTGAATCAAAATCTATCTACTGATTTTGATGGTTACCCTGTAGTTAAGTAGGAAAGTATCATTGTATTTAGGAAACACATGGAAGCAGTAAGGAGCATCTTGTCCGCAACTTCTCAGATAGGTCAGAATTGTTAACAACTGGGGTGGGGATGCAGAGTACACAAGCATTCTGCATGCTATTTCTGTGCCTTTTATGTAAATTCAAATTTATTTTGAAGTCACAACGTTTTAAAAAAATAAGTTAGCAATGCAGTTGCTAAGTCCATAATTTGCAACCAAATGTCTAATTATTATGTCCACAGCTTCTAAATTCTTTTATGACAATGCAGTCTCATTGTCATAATTATGTCATTGCAAAATCAAAGGTGCTATAAACAAGTATAACCAAATGATGTTAGTGTCTAGAAAAATTTTTATCATTGATTCGTAAATATATAATGCATTTCTAAAGGGAAGCTGACACTAAAGTCAGAAATGGTTTGTGCAGTAGCAGCAAAGAAGGAATGAAATTCAACACCAAGCACCAAAATGCAAGGGAAGGTAATACGTTGCAGGATAATTCAGAAAGTAGCTTTAATTTTTGTTGGTTTGGTTTGGTTTGGGGGTCACAGTTGCCTATGCTCAGGCTTACTCTTAGCTCTATGCTCAGGGTTCACTTCTGGCAGTGCTCAGGGGACTAGATGTGTCACCAGGGATCAAACCCAGGTTAAGTGCATATAAGGCAATTGCTCTACCTACTGTATTATACCAGAAAACATTTTAAAATGTTCCTGTCAAAAACAATAATCTTGTACTTCTGGGGAAACTAAGTTTATTCCATAGCTGCCAATTTCCAACTGGGAGTATATTAGAATTGTGCTTACAAAAGTACAAATATGAGGCAGGAGTGATAGTACAAATGAAAGTACTGTGCTATTCTCTGCCCCTACTTCATAAAGTAAAAATACAAATATGGGGCCAGAGTGATAGAAGGTAGGATGTTTGCCTTGCCTGCAACCCACAAGGTTCAATATCCCATATGGTGTCCTAAGCTCTGCAGGACTGATCCCTGAGTACAGAGGCAGGAAAAAGCCCATAACACTGCAGGGTGTGGCCCTAACACCTCTCAAAAGAAGAAAGTACAACTGGTGAAGGGTGAGGTACATTGTATGACTAAAATTTAATCATGACAATTTTGTAACCACGGTGCTTAACTAGAGTGATTATAATAAATAAGTAAGTAAACAAATAAATAAATAATAAAACCATGTGCTAAAGCTCCTGCCCAAACTGTGCATTTTGCAGGCGCACTGGACAAAGCAACGTTTCCTCATTCAGGAGCCTGGGTGATAGTACAGTGGGTGATAAAATTGCCTTGCATGCAACCAGTCCAGATTTGATTCTCAAAATCCTATATGGTCTCCCAAGCACCGCCAATAGTAATTCCTGAGTGCAGTGATCCCTAAGCATCACTGGGCATAGCCCTAAAACCAAGAAGGAAAAAAAAATTTTTCTAGAACATTTTGTTTAAAAGATTCTTTTTGTTTGTTTGTTTGTTTGTTTTAGGGTCACACCCTGTGATGTTCAGAGGTTATTCTTGGCTATTCGTTCAGGAATCACCCCAGGCCTACAAAAGTAAAAGAGCATGTACGGAGCCTGTAGTTATTCCCATGACAGTATGCTTCAAGGATGGAGAAACCCTGTATCTCTTAGGTCAAGGAAATTCCCATTCTAATCTCCCCATTTTTTTTTTTGGCCTATGCAAAAAAAAAAAAAAAAAAGTACAATTTTTTTTGGTTATTGTTGTTGTTTATTTTTTTCTTTTTCCTTTTTCTTGTTTTTTTTTTTTTCTTCAGGATCGTGGTTATTGTTTGGTTGTTGTCTTTTTGCAGTGGTGCTTTTGGGTGTTTTTTTGTTTTAAAATAAACAAAGCACAAATTATATTAAGGTTATTCGATAGAGCAGTAGGCTTTCTGAAACAGAACAATGAGAAGGGTCAAATAGATGGTTCTAGAGTTCTAGACAACTCTTTTTTTTATATCTTTATTTAAGCACCATGATTACAAACATGTTTGTAGTTGGATTTCAGTTACAAAAAAGAACACCTCACTTCACCAGTGCAACCTTTCCACCACCAATGCCTTGTAACTCCTTCCTCCTCCCACCCCCAGCCTGTATTAGAGACAGGCATTCTATTTCTCACACTCACTACCATTGTCATGATAGTTGTTAGTGCAGTTATTTCTCTAACTGCACTCACCACTCTTTGTGGTAAGCTTCATACTGTGGGCCGGACCTTCCAGACTTCATCTCTATTGTCTCTGTGAATTACTACAATAATGTCTTTTTTTTTTTTAAATCCCATAGATGAGTGAGACTATTCAGTATCTATCTCTCTCCTCCTGACTTATTTCACTGAGCATAATAGTTTCCATGTCCATTCATGAATATACAACTCTTTAAAGCTATCTAATCCTTCTAGGAGGGCCAAAGAGATAGAAAGGGGCTATAAGAATAGTTTATCAATTTTCTCAAGATTCAAAATCATAGTTATATGATTATGACCATGCCAGGAGGAGAAGAGGAGAAAAAAATCATAGTTATAAGTGACATTTTCTGCATGCTAATAACATTTTAATTTTATTTATTTTATGATTTTTTATAGATACAAGATAATTTCTTTATCTTGATGGTGTAGTTTGTCTTTGTTTTACCTGTTGACATTCTGCTTCCCTATCAGCTTTTCCTGTTATGTTTTTCCTATTACGTCCTGTTCAAAAATAGAAACTTCTGATTTTGTTCTTTATATTTTATTTAAACTAGAAATAGTATGAAAACTGATATCTATTTTATAGTTTTCCAAAATAACTGAATTATTATAACTAAGAAGTGATCATTAAATGTTGTTACCTAGAATATTACATACATAACAGTATAGTTCAATAGCCAACAAATATATTAAGCCCTACTAATACTTTTCTTAAATTTTCTGACCCTGATATTTGGGGACATAGTATTTATTCTTATGAATAAAAAATAAAGTTTGTACTTTTATGTTTAGTAACCCAATCAGCTAATTTTCCTTATGTTTATATGTAAGGAAAAAATACCTTTCAAAAATAATTTATTTTTTTTATTTATTTATTTATTTATTTATTTGTGGTTTTTGGGTCACACCCGGCAGTGCTCAGGGATTATTCCTGGCTCCAGGCTCAGAAATTGCTCCTGGCAGGCACAGGGGACCATATGGGGCACCGGGATTTGAACCGATGACCTCCTGCATGAAAGGCAAATGCCCTACCTCCATGCTATCTCTCCGGCCCCCCAAAATTAATTTATTGAAACAAAATTTGCCTAGCACACAAATTACAACAACCACTTCTTTCTAGTTTCAAAATGAATATAGTTTATCCTTCACAAATTTAAACATTGTGGTCACTGACATAGTAAGATGACTAAGGCACTTGCTTCATATGCAGCTGACCTGGGTTCAGTCCCAGACATTACATATGGTTCCCATATGTATAGTGAAGAGTGGTCTCTGAGTACAAAATCAACAAAAATCCCTGAACATATTGAATTTTAATTATTTAAGGAATTAAATGGAATCCATTTATACATTACTTATATATTTTATGGAAATCCTTCTGCTTTAATGTGCTTATACATTTAATACCCTATACAAGCTTAAATTTTATAAGTTAAAAAATTAAAAATACTACAAATTTTAAAGACATCAACAATTTGTCAGTGCTAAGGGAAGTCTTTTCCTCCCATTGGCAGTTAATGTTCTTTCCTTCTCTTTCAACCCTATGAGAATGTTAACTTTGTCTTATGTCTGTTTCTCTGTGGCTTCCCTTTAGAGCAAGAATTGTGAGAATTAAACAAAGATCTTCCAGTTTTGAGGATTTGTCTGCAGAGAAAGGAACCCTCCTGTCACTACCAGCCAGTGCCACCTCCAAAGTCTTCCCCCAGGCTGCTTCTGCATCCCACCATCAGTTCTGATTTCCCTGAGGTCTCTCATCCCATCTCAGGTCTGTCTGCAGAGAAAGAGACCCTCTGGTTCCTCCCATCAACCCTCCACTTTGCAAACCATTTGCGAATGCATTTCAATTTATCTCAGTTATATCCAGGCATATTAGACCTACATTTATTTTAGAAAAAAATTTATTTCTCATAGAAAAAATACAACTCAAAACTCAATTGAAACAAACCAATGAAGTAGTCAGCAATATTTTTATTATGCTTAGAAAAACTCACATGGTTAGGAAAATAATCTATAAATCAGATATAATACTAGCCACCTTTTATACAATAAATGCAATAGATCACTTTTTTAAACCACCTGAAATGCCAGCATTACAACCCAATAAACACAAAGAACAAAGGGTAAACTAAGGAAGACAACTGCAATTGAGGGATATGGAGAGAACCCCTGGCAAATTCACAAACCCAGCAAGTCAACTGAGCCTTATAGATAAAAACTTAAAATCAACATTTAATGTTAGCAACGGAAATCAAGGGGTCACTTGCCTAAAAAATTAAGCAATCTATAGATGAACAATTCAAACAATTCAAAGAACTCTTAGAAAAATGAAAAAATCCATACAAATGGAAGTGAAGAAACTAAAAAACATGTTAGCAAGCCATAGTAACAGGCAGAGATTGCGTAGATGAACTAGAAGACAAATTACAAAATTGCACTGATAAAGAAGTAAAAAAAAAAAAAAAGAGAAGAGACTAAAACAATAAAAGAAAATGCAAGGTACTTAATGAACAAAGACAAAAAAAATACTCTCCAATACACCACATCAGTAACAGTAAGGTTAAAAAAGCACATGATCGTATCAATTGATGCAGAGAAAGCATTTGACAAAATCTGACAACCATTCAAGATAAAAACCCTCAGCAAAAATAGGCATAAAAGAAAACTTCCTCAATATTGTGTATGTAAACATTTTAATGGGATTATTATGTTACTGACCCTACCCTGATTGGTGATTTACCCTACCCTAGGGTGTGACCTGGCATTCTGCCCCCACCCTAGGATGGTACCTGATTCTGCTCCCACCATAGGGTGGTACCTGATCCCACCATTGGGTGGTACCTGATTCTGGGGGATAAAAGCAAGGGTCTGTGGAAGGCAAGAGGCTTGTTTCCTGGGGCCTAGTCTTAGGCCTTTTGGCTTCGGCCTCTTCACAGAATAAAGAGCTGTTTTCTTCGGAAGCCTGACTGCCTGTTGGCTTTCTTCCCACTGCATACACCTCAGAACCGCGCACTGAACAGGATAACAGACGTGTGGTCCGAGCTGGAGGAGAAAGGCCTCATCCTCCATCCCTCCATCAGTCAACCTCTTCAGGGGCTAACTTGCAACACCTCAAGATAGTAACAGCTATCTATAAAAAGCCCACAGCCAATATTATTCTTAATGGTGAAAATTGGAAGCATTTTCTCTAAGGTCAGAAACTAGGCAGGGATGTCCACTGTCTCCACTCTCATTCAACATAATATTAGAAATCCTAGCAATAGGGTTCAAACAAGAGTAGGAAAACAAAGGAATACAAATCGAAATTAAGGAAGTGAAGTCATCTCTATTTGCAGATGGCAAGATGATATACATCAAAGACCCTAAAGTCCACTAATGGACTAAATGTCCATGCATTGAACTAAGTAGGAGTTGCCTCAAACACCCTTGGCTCCTGTGTATAGCGAGAAAGAGAAAAACTGAGTGAATAAAAGAAAGACAAATATGAAAGGATGGGGGCCAGGAGCCAAGCAGTCTAAGATGCATTTGTAGAGTTAAAAAAGGATAGAATTAAACACCCAAGCCCAAGGCAACAACAATGAAATCAAGATATGCTAATGTTAACAATCTAAACTTAAAATAGGCCTGTAATCCTAGAAGGTAGGTGGAGGGGCAAAAGGGTGGTAAGGGCTGCACTTGGGGAACTTGGTAGAGAGGGGTGGAAACTGGTGATGAGATTGTCCCTGATTCATTGTATGTCTGAAACTCAACAATGAAGGACTTCGTAAATCACAATGGTTAAATAAAATTAAAAAACAAAAAAAGAGCAAGGATTGTAAATTTTGTTTGTATTCTATGTTTTCCATCTAGAATAATTGCTCATTGTCTTAAAATAGAT
Source organism: Suncus etruscus (assembly GCF_024139225.1). Classification (NCBI taxonomy): domain Eukaryota; kingdom Metazoa; phylum Chordata; class Mammalia; order Eulipotyphla; family Soricidae; genus Suncus; species Suncus etruscus. Next base: position 26,482,843 of record NC_064857.1, on the reverse strand, counting down.
ATTGCCAGTCTTTTATATCAATAATTGGAATATTTGACAACTAGTCTAGACCTCCTGGAAATTTTAGATAATGCCATTTCTTTTTTTGTTTTATTTTTCTTTTAATAGCTTATTAAAAAAAAGTTTATTGTGAATGGAGGACAGAACGATAGCACATTGGCAGGGCATTTGCCTTGCATGTGGCCAACCTGGGACGGACCCAGGTTTGATTCCCGGCATCCCATATTGTCCCCTGAGCCTGCCAAAAGTGATTTCTGAGAACAGAGATAGAAGTAACCCATAAGTGCTGCCAAATATAGCCCCCCAAAAAACCAAAGATAGATAGATAGATAGATAGATAGATAGATAGATAGATAGATAGATAGATAGATGATAAATAGATATAGATAAAATTAAATAAATAAAAAGATGTGAATGAAGAGAAATGGGGGGAGTATACATTCAAGAGAAAATACAGGCTTCCCCAGAATGGGAATAAACAAAGAAATATAGAGACAAGCAAGCAAGTAAGATATGTGTTCAAGAGAGAACATTGGCTTGAAGAGGGAACCAACAATGCCAACTTCTTAAATAAAAGTACAATTTGAAGAGAAGCAGGGCTAAGATATCAGAAAACAATGTTGGCGGGGGCAAGTAAGCACCAAACTCCTCTTCTTGGGCCTTCAAAACAGAATCAAGCACAAACTCGTATGTGGGATCTGATAAGAAAGTTCCCCAACCACAGGAACATGACCCCTTGGAAGCCAAACTCAACGTTAAGGCAAGAAAGTCAGGAACCAGGAGAGGAATGTGTTATGCTAAGATGCCATCTGAAGCCTAGGAAAAGGCAACAATAAACCTAGATCTGTGTCCCAGCCTTTCCTACTCTATCCTCAGAAAACATGATGCACAGCCTACTATACAACCACGCTACACTCACAGGGACCACTATAGCATATGTACTCTATCATTGACTGAAATGTCATTATGCCACAAGAAACTGTAGTCCCATTCTGTGTGTGTGTGTGTGTGGTGTGTGTGTGTGTTTTATGCATTTCTGACATCTTTTTTTCCCTTTTACCAATTATTTATTAATTGTATTAGCTTCAGATACAGTCAATTGATGTGGCATAGGTATTCCAAACAATGGTAAGCCAATATTGACATGTCCTTTCAATGATAAATAAATCTGTTTGACAAAAGTAAAAAATAAATATCAAGATAGAGTGAACATAGCATACTGTTTTTTTGATCATTATATTTAGTGTTTGAAGTACTTTGAGTCAAAATGTTCACTTATGTTAGTTAATAAGGAAAAGCAAGGTTGATCATTGATTTGGGCAATAGGGGAAAAGTCCTCCTAAAATACTTCATGATATCAATATTAGTACTTTTATTCTTTACTGAAATTTGTTTAAATTTTCTGTTCATATAAGATTATGGATGAAATAATTCATGAGTAATATTACTATAGTGAAAGATGTTTGTTCCAGAGTTGTTTAACCACATGCTCTAGATCATATCATAATACATACTCATATTTACAACAGACTTAGAGGTAAAATCAATGGAAGGAAAACATTTTGGATTGTCTAGAAGCACTATGAACTGAGACAGGAAGAAAATTAGTCACAAAGAGCGTCTAAAAACTGCAAATTTCAGAGAATAAAGAAGGTATCAGTGAAAAAGCTTGTGAGGTACCCTAGAAATTAGTTACTTGAACTGTGGGTCATGCATGACATATGGGGTAACTGTAGGATCAGGAAAAATTGTATTTGTAAAAGATTTCTGGATGCGTCATAATCAAAATGAATTTTAACAATAGATTCAACAATAGATATGGTACACGCACTGTACCTCTTTTAGATCCTCAGAACCCGTTATGTTTCTCAGATCCTGCCAGGAGTAATCCCTGATCACAGAGTCAGATAGAAACACTAAACACTGACAGCTATGAACGCAAAACCTAAAAAAGTATAAATAAATGCAAAACAATGGTAGGAGAGAGTGAGCTTAATTGGAGGATTAATTCTATATAGTAGAGAACAGTGAAAGAGATTCTAGAAAATATATCCCACCAGTGAGGGTCTAGATACCACACTACACCTGGCAGTATGGTCTGATTTCAGCAGAAGAACATGATCTTCACTGCAATAATGTCCTTATACACTACACCTGGCAGTATGGTCTGATGTCAGCAGAAGAACATGATCTTCACTGCAATAAAGGTTTTGGAGAACAGTAATATGTCTCAATAGAAGGAACAGAAAAGATTACATAAACAGGAGTAACCACAGGGAAGATGCATTTGTACCCTAGACATCCAAAAGAAGAACCACCACAAGAAGTACAGTGGCTATATCAAAGATGGAGAAATATTAGAGTTTGATTGTAATGAAGGAGGAAAAAGTTCAGAGGAAACAGTTGCTCCAGACCCTCGTGGATTCCTAGTGCAAGACCATAAATATGCAACACCCCAGAACCATTCCTCAGGCCAAATTCATTCCAGAGAGCCACCTCATAATTGCCTGCAGAATTAGCAAAATGCAGAGTTTGGGGTAAATTATGAGAACACCTGAGATCTCCCAAAAAACCAAGCCCAACAGCACTGAGCTGACCTCACTACTTGTAGAGATCTTAAGGATGACAAGCACAGTAGGCCAAATTTCCTGGGCATGGAGGAGTAGTGGAGACTGCAGAAACCTAGGTAAAAGAGAACAGGAGGACAAGTGAGGCAGAGCACATTGGGGCTTAGAGATCCTCATTCTGCAAGCCCCTCCTTATAAAGAGCCAAACAAATACTGAAAAACAAGAAGCTGGGAGGCATCTCCTTACCTAACTTGAAACTATACTATAAAGCCATAGTAATCAAAACAGCATGGTACTGGAACAGAGACAGGACCTCAGACCAGTGGGTCAGAACAGAATTCCCAGACATAAACTCCCAGGTCTATAGCCAACTAATATTTGATAAAAGAGGCAAGAATCTGAAGTGGAACAAAGAAAGCCTATTCAACAAATGGTGTTGGTACAACTGGAAAACCACATGTACGAAAGTGAAAATCAACCCATACCTTACTCCTTATACAAAAATCAACTCAAAATGGATCAAAGACCTTGAAATCAGACCCGAATCCATAAAGTTTATCGAGAATAAAATAGGCAGAACACTCGAAGACCTATATATCAAAAAGGTCTTTGAGAATGGAGCACCAATGGCAAGAACGTTAGCATCAAATATAAACAAATGGGACTACATCAAACTAAAAAGCTTCTGCATGGCAAAAGAAACCCAACTTAATGCAAGAAGACAGCTAACAGAATGGGAAAAAATCTTTTCACTCGACATATCAGATAAAGGCCTGATATCTAGAACATACAAAGCGCTCAGAAAGCTGACCCCCCCAAAACCAAACAAAGCTATAAAAAAATGGGAAGATGAAATGAATAGACACTTCTCTGAGGAAGACAGAAGGATGGCCAACAAACACCTGAAAACATGCTCACCTTCACTCATCATCAGGGAGATCCAAATCAAGACAACAATGAGATACCACCTTACACCAGTGAGGATGGCTCACATCAAAAATAATGGAAACAACCTTTGTTGGCGGGGATGCGGTATGAAAGGAACTCTCATCCACTGCTGGTGGGAATGCCCCCTAGTCCAACACCTATGGAGGAAAGTCTGGAGAGTGCTCAAAGAACTCAGAATTGAGCTGCCATTTGACCCAGCAATTGCTCTCCTAGGCATATACCCACAAGATGGAAGGACATTCATTCCAAAATACGTATGCACCCCACTATTTATCGCAGCACTCAGTATAATAGCCAAATCTTGGAACCAACCTAGATGTCCAACAACAGATGAATGGATCATTAAGATGTGGTACATATACACAATGGAATATTACATGGCAGTCAGAAATGATACAATCACAGACTTTGCAGCAATGTGGATGGACCTAGATCATGTTATGTTAAACGAAGTAAGTCAGAAGACAAAAGATAAACACAGAATGGTAGCACTATTCTGAAACACCTAGAACATATATTTTACACACAACTAATACCTAACAATCATATAACAGGGTTTAACAGGGTAGAAACTCCGAACACTGTAATAGTCAACATATACGTGGGAGCAGTGTCCAAAATACATGAAAAAGGAACAACGCAAACTCTTGACTGCACATTATACCACAAAGAAAACAGCAACAACAGAAACAGCAACATAGAGAGAACAGGTATGTAATCAGACTCCCACAACAAAAGCATTTCTGACATCTTAAGAGACTTGGCTAAGGAGAGATTGGGCTAGCAGTTTGGGATGCAGCATAGGCAAAGCTGGGAGTACAGTTTTTACATGTACTCCAATCTCTGAATTTAAAGCCCTAACCCTCACTTTAGGAAACCTCAAGTGAGAAAGCCTCATCTTTTCCTAACTCACAGCCAGTATCACCTTTCCTTAAATCATCCAATGTAATTATCAGACACCCAGATTGCCTTCGCTCCACCCAATCCTAGGCTGTTTGGCTCTGGCCTCATTTTGCCCTGTTGCTGTTTATTCTGCCCAAACTTAGTGCTTCCTCTTCATTATGTGGGGCAGGGGTGCTGCATTTCTAGAAGAATATAACCCAGTCTTCTTTCTAAGGGATTGACCTTTCATGTTACCACTCATTCAGCTCCAGAAATTAAATCTTCTGGGTCCAAAGCAAAGAACGCCTTTCCTTAATATCACTCCCTAAAATTGCTCCATGATTTCTAATTATTTTAAGGAAGTGCTTTGACATTTAGTTCTACTAGTTTTATACTTTTAGGTTGTCTAGTGCATCAACATAGTCATGCAATTGAGAACCTTAAGATATCTTTGAAGACTTCTTTTGTCTTGTACCATCTTGTTTGCTTCATGATTAAATTACAACTTTTCACTGCCTGCTACCATCATCAAACTACTTTTAGTCTCATAATTATGCAAAATCAAAATCAAAGTTGTCCTTCCTGTGGAACATAGCCATCATAGATCCCCAGGTTTCCCCAATTTCAATTCATTCCTTGGGTTCTCCAAACACAAATTCCCATGAGAGTAATCCATTTTCTAACTCTTTTCTATAACAAGACTGACAAGTGACAATTTCTGCTTGCCAATAAAAACCCAGGCACACTGCAGTCACTTCTGAAATAAAACTCTTTAGTCACTTACCTTCAGACAGTGAACCAAAATGGCAACCATCAGACCCCAAATACAACATTAGTGGAGCCTTATCATAGCCCTGTCTTGCTTGTTTATATACAATACTCACTAGTTATTTTTTATTAATTCCTAAGTAATACTGTAATATGTTGCCCCACAGCTAATTTTCAGTAAGCATAAAGAAAGTACTTTCTTCTTGTTGAATATTAGGTTGTGCATTCCACAATTCCGAGAGAGAAAAGGGAATATCATGCCCCCTGCCCGGGTATGAAAAGAGATGCTGCTCTGGTAGCAATTCTGGTAGCAATTCCTCACAATAAATAATCCACACTGTTATGAAGATTTTTAGCAGGCAAGAAACTTACACTGCAAGCTGTTCACCCACAAACCAGTTGTTCCACTACGTAGAACCATAAGCCTAGATGGCAGCTCTCAGCTCAAGCCTCCTGAGTAGCCTTTACTGAAATCAAAATAAATCCTACCCCAAGGGGAGGGGAAAAACCAGATGAGAAGGCAATGGGGGAACAATACCAAAGGAAGCCAATTGAGATACATATGAGGACTAATTTAAAAGTATCTACATCTCCCCTTCTTAATTCTATAAAAAATTAAAATAAAATGAAAATAAGTAATAGCCTAAAATAAAATAAATCCTTAGAACCTTTGAAAAGAAAAGGGGGAAAACTGAAACAAAATAAATATTAGAAATTTGCATAGGCACAGCAAAGGGAAAAAAAATGGAAGGAAAATCTTTAGGCCTAATAACAGGATGTCCTTACCCAAAAAAACATGAGTCAAAAAACCAACTATAGACTTCATAAAAGACTATTTTAAAACCCCCAACTTTTTTCTTTAAAGCTCCCAAAAAGTTTTTCTTTGAAGTATAGATAATGAAATCATGGTTCTCTGATCAAGGATCTGGAAGATTATGCAGATCTCATGAAGCAATCAGAGTATTACAAGTTCTGGAGGGCATGTCTTGCATACAGAGACCAGAATTTAATCCCTAGACCCTCATGGTTCCCAAACACAAGAGAACATTGAACTATCAGATCCAAATCAACTGGGCTGATTATTGCCAGAAGTGATCTCCAAGTTCTCTGGGGCCTGCTCAAGAGAATTCAAAAATGGAGAGGACATAAAAAGAGCTGAATTCTTACCTTCCCTAGGAAAACTCAGGGAAAGAATGAAATATAACTATAAGGTTCACTGTGGACTTCAAATTAGCTCCAAATTTCCACCAAGGTCAAAAGTTTTATAATTGGGAATCAAAAAGACAATAGAATAAGTAGGGTAATTGCTTTACATGTGGCTGACCCAAGTCCGATCCCCAGTACCCCATTTGGTACTCCAAGTTTTCCAGGAGTCATTTCTGAATATAGAGCCAGACCTATGCCCTAAGCACAACCAGATGTGACCCCAAAACAAAAAGGTTTATGATCATCATTAGTAAAATGAAGTCATTCTCATTTCTTAATGAAAACAAAGATTTTCAAAATACATTTTCAAGCAATGTGGCTCTTGAGAATTCATTAAAAATTTTAGTTTCAAGTTTCTTCCTAGACCATATCAATCAGATACTCTGAACCTGCAATCTCAGTTTAATAAACCCTTGTGTGGAGCCAGTAAAAAAAAAAATACACAAATTAGGTAGCATGAGTAGCATGCACCTGACCTGAGTTCAGTTCCTTGCACCACTAAGCACTTTGGAGTACATCATTAGTGGCCCCCAAACACTGCCAGTTGTGGCACAGATATCCCTCAGCATCCCAGGACCACAAAAGGGCCTACTGGTCCAGATGACTGGGAATCAGCTCTGAGGCTCCCAGACATCTTGAGCACTGCTTGGGCACCCTTCCCCCCAAAACAAGAAGCTAACAAGATCAGCCCAATCTACAACAACCTATATACAAAGGAGGCCTGTTACACTAGCGGTTCATGAGGCAAGTGGGGGAGATATGAGATGCATGCTGGGAATAGGTGTGGAGGGAGGACAACACTGGTGATGGAAATGGCCCTAATTCATTGTCACTATGTACCTTAAATATTATTGTGAAAGACTTGTAATTCACTTTGATCGTAATAAAGATTATTAAAAAAAATAAAAATAAAAAGCAAACAAGAATCACCCTTCCCCCTAAGCAAGGTTGTTTGGGAACTAGTATTTGCAAATTATGGTTAGAAGAGTTCATAAAAAAAAGGACACTCAGATCATGTATGTAATCAAGGTGTTTAAATAAAAAAAAATGGAAAAGGGGCTGGAGAGATAGCATGGAGGTAAAGCGTTTGCCTTTCATGCAAGAGGTCATCGGTTCGAATCCCAGCGTCCCATATGGTCCCCTGTGCCTGCCAGGAGCAATTTCTGAGCATGGAGCCAGGAGTAACCCCTGAGCACTGCCGGGTGTGACCCAAAAACCACAAAAAAAAAATAAATAAATAAAATAAAATAAAAAAAATAAAAAAAAATAAAAAAAAATGGAAAAAAAAAAGAGTAAATGTCTAATTGGGTGGTGGTTAAATAAATGATGAGAAATGGATAGTAAAAAAAAAAAAAGGACACTCAGAAATACTTCTGTGGGAATCTTGGAATTAAACAGCAATTTTCAGTCAAAAATGACAACATAAGGGGGCCGGAGAGATAGCATGGAGGTAAGCCATTTGCCTTGCATGCAGAAGGACTGTGGTTCGAATCCCTGTATTCCCTATGGTGACCCGAGCCTCCTGAGCATAGAGCCAGGAGTAACCACTGAACCTACTGGGTGTGACCCAAAAGCAAAAAAAAAAAAAAAAAAAAAGTTACTACATAAAATTGAGGCGGGATTAAGAAAAGAAGTAGAAAAATATGCAACAAAACTAAGAGTGGCTTGAAACAAGCTTCTGGTGATCTGCATATGCTAAATCAAGATTACCTTTAATAGATGGCATATAGTACTAGTTTTATGATACTTAGAAAAGGGACCAATATAAATGCTCTGAGCCAAATGCAAAAAAGTTCTTGAATCGCTCAAATCACTCAAATTCTTCCACCTTCCCAACTAGCCTCTGTACACTTTTTCTGAGAGTGAAACACTGAAACCACCTCTGCTAACTTCTCTTCCTGTCATTCCCATATCAATAACCACATCCTAAAAACACAAATTCTTCCTTCCTTACTTGTTCAATAAATCATTCATCTAAGAGTTACAGATTATTTACTAGATGGTATAAATTGACCAGGAAACATGATGGGGAGGGGAGTAATAAAAGAAGCTTTTGTAGAACTTATTTCTCAAGGAAAGAAAATAGAATAAGTAAATAAAGTGCAAAGAATGTTAGCTAGTAATGAGGATTAAGAAGAGTTAAGGCAGAATAGTGATCAGAAACTTTGGAGAGGACTGAAATATTTTTAATAGGGAATCTAAAGAAAACCTGCTTTCAAAGAGACCCTTTGTCTGATATCCTGATGAAATTGTGAATGGTAAGTGCAAAGATCGTAAGGTGGGAATATGCCAAGCATGTCTGAAAACCAGTAATAAACCCACTGAGTTTCAAACAGAAAGAGACCATAAAAGGAACTGCAAGAAGAGGAGAGTCAAAGAGATAACCAGGGGTTAGATTATAACTCTGTCTTTTGGTTTGATTTGGCTTTGGGTATTCATATTCAGTTTTGATCAGGCATACTCCTGGCTTTGTACTCATGTTCACTGTTGGCAGTACTGGGGGAAGCCTATGTACTGGCAGAAATTTAATATAGGTCAGCTACATGCAAGGCAAGCATTGTGTCCATTGTACCATCTATCTCTCTGGAGATCATAGCTCCAGTGTGCTATAGAGGGCAGGCACTTCTCTATGAGTGAGATGGGAGACCATAGGAGAGCAGGAATATTTTAATAAGGTTATCTGTACACTTAATTAAGAGCAACTAAAAGGGTACAAGGATACATGTTACACAGCTACTCTGCTTCCTTTCTCTACTAATAAAAAAACATCATCAATACCCCCCTGGAATTCTGTCCATAGCCTCCTACCCAAGACTTCTTTTCCACACCTAGCACTCCCTAATCTATCTATCTAATGGATTTGCTCAAAAATATCTTGATAAACCCACTAGAAAAGAATTCAATGAAAGACCAGACCTCCAGCTGTCCCTGCTTAAATACCTTATTCAACTTTTCCCACGTTCCCTCCTATGCCACAGGCATATATAGCCAACATATCCACACACAATACACTCATTCAGCATTTTCAAATGCTCAATTCAGAACTTCATAATCTTATTTCTCTAAAATGGTCCTGCTATCCCTACTCTAATTTCTAAATAAATCATGTCTTCCTAGATTCATCTCAAATCCTAGTTCTGGCATGAACCCTTTCCAGATCCCTCAACTAGAAGTGACTTCATTTACTTTGAACCATTCTTTATGGTCAAAAGGGAAAACTCTGGTTCAGAAGACAAACCATGGTTCACTCATCTATACATTTTCACAAGTACAGAAGCTTATATATGATGAAGAGTTCAATCTTGGTGTCCAGAGCGATGGCACAAGTGGTAAGGCCTCTCTCTACCTTGCCCGCACTAGCTTAGGACAGACCAAGGTTTGATCCCCAGCATCCCATATGGTCCCCCAAGCCAGGAGCGATTTCTGAATGCATAGCCAGGAGTAACCCCTGAGTGTCACCGGGTGTGGCCCAAACCTCCCCCCCCCCAAAAAAAAAAGAGTTTAATGTTGACCAGGTAAGCCTTTAGCAAATAAATTTCTGCAACTCTCACTGACCTACTCTTTAATTAGTTTATCATCTCTGACTATTATATCTAGTAGAGCCATAAAAAATCACATATTTTACTCTAACATCAACAAAACTCTAGCACAGAAAAAAAATCCATTTTTGAGGGCCAGAGTGATAGCACAGTGGTAGGAAATTTGCCTTGCATGCTGCCAAGACAGGACAGATCCTGGTTCAATCCCTGGCATCCCATAGGGTCCCCTGAGGCTGTCAGAAGTGATTTCTGAGTGCAGAGACAAGAGTAACTCCTGAGTGCCACCAGATGTGATCCAATAACAAACAAAAAATCCATTATATTTTGTTCTAATTAATAAAATGTTAACCAATAAAACTTAGAAGACTAAAGTAGAACACAATAGTTAAAACTTTCTTATATTCAACAGCTACCTAGTTTTCTATTCAGGAGGATGTCCAGCTAATTTTAGAATTTTGAAATGCTGACCCTCAAACCTCAGGAAAATTAATCGACTTAAATATTTTAAGTATTCATTTTCATTGGTAAGATTAGGATGCAATCAATGCTAATTTCTCTCTTGGAAGGTGATGTAGACATACATAGAATCCCCTTTGTGGTGTTTCAAAACATTCTTAGTCTTGCAAAATTTATAAAGATCTGAAAACAATGAGTCAGATTTTCCCAACATCTATCAATAAAATGTGGGGTAGCAAGTGGAACGAATAATAGTATCTGCAATAGCACCAACCAAAAGAACCCAAGTTATTTCCTTTTTTATAAAAAGTATAGAACTGAGACCAGAGAGATAACATGGAGGTAGGGTGTTTGCCTTGCTTGAAGAAGGTTAGTAGTTCGAATCCTGGCATCCCATCTGGTCCCCTGAGCCTGCCAAGAGCGATTTCTGAGTATAGAGCCAGGAGTAGTACCTGAGCACTGCCAGGTATGGCCCAAAAACCAAAAAAAAAAAGTATGAAACTATTTCTATCTTTAGATTCCTTGCCTAAAACAAATAATGTTGTAAAGCATATTTGAAGTATACAACAATAACATATTGGGTCCCAGATCCAATACTCCACAAATACCATGCCAATCATTTTCAATTATAGAAGTCAATAAATGTGATTCTTTCTAAAGGTAAACTTTATATTCTGTAAAGATCAAGTCACACTAACAACTTATGTTTTTCTTGAAACAAAGCATCTATTATTATGCAATGTGGTACTATAAATATCAAACACTTCCCATTAAAATAATTATATAGTTAAATGTATGTACAGATATCTGTATGTGTGTATCTATATCTTTAGGATCTAAATCAGTACTTTCAAATTATTTATGAAGAAGCACTATTTCATTATTACTATTCCAGTCTATCATGTACTAATACTTTTGTAAGGATAGTAAAAATCAGGGACCATAGAGACAGTTTAACTAGGTGAGAATATACCATGCCTCCAGGGTCCAAAGTTTAACTCTTATACTACAGAGTTCCCAAGCAGTAGCATTAAGAGCAATCCTTGAGCACTGCTGGGTGTGGGCCTCCAAATAACATATATTAAAAATGAATTAGAAAACGATTTTTAAGCATGTAAAATATCAAACCAACTTTTTCTTAGATTCAAGAGAAATAGAACACTGCGAAGTTTCTTAAACCCTTTCTCAACACTTCCTTACTAGTGGGACCTAGTAAACAACACAACAAGGACTACACTTTGAGTAGCACCAATCGAAAGTTTCATGCAATAATTCATTCAAAAATATACTTTACCTCTGACATCCTTTCCAAATCCCATAGAAGAAACTTTTTTGTCCACTTGTTCATTATTGTTTGACTTCTCTTTCATAACATCTTCATCACTAATGGCGTCAACAGAAAATTTTTTCTTCCTCTTTTTCTTGTGTCGAGGAGGAAGCTTTTTTGGAAAAGTAAACATTGGGAATATCACAAGAAACATTGCAATGGCACAAAGGAGGAATCCACTCCACCTGAAAAATTGGAAATGTGAGTAGCATTTATGGTCTTCATATAAACTGTGAAAACAAATCAGCAAAGTTGTTCATGAGCAATTGCTCCATGTAAAACTTTTTTACTACCATCAACTGTATGGCAGTAAGAAATTGGGTAAAATAGGAAAATATTGGGGTCTTCTCTTTCCATGATATCAATGAGAAATCTACCAAATGACTTTACTAGTAGCATAAAAGATATTAAAATCAGCAGGTTGGCTGATTTTATTCAAGGTAAGTATTTCTGAGCATTTCAAGGTTAGTTTTATAATTAATATTGTCAATCCTTCTCTATAATGTACATTTTACAACAAATCATTAATGCAAACTTAATAGAAAAAGAATATAAACTTATATACTATTTGGAGGTCTAATTAATATATAAACATTTTTATTCTTAGAAGAAAATTATTAACAGTATCTCAAGTGAAATGTATTTAACATGATAAAAGAATTCAAATTTTATTTTGCAAGCATTTAAGAAATGAATTGGCCCTTCTGAAACCTAATTCTAAATTCTAAGAGTAATTCTAACAGAAATACATAAGTCTTCCTCAACTCTATTTTGCTATAGCTCCTATAAACTTTTGGAGAGTGATTGTATTTTCTTTTTTTATGCTATAGAGATGTATTTCGGAAATCCCAGGATAACTTGGGGGTTGGGACCATCCCTGGCAACCATATGATGAGATGAAATTTTTTAATCCAGACATCAGTTTACCTTACTGGTAATAAGAGGGTTTGGAGACTGCACTTAATTACCTGAGGCCAATAATTTAATCATTCATGCCTGTATAAAGGACTCTCAACAAATTTCCAATAGATTTATTGGGAAGCTAATGATTGTTGGTCCTGCTGGCTCTATTCTGTTAATTAAAAAAGTTTGTTTAAAAAAATTTAATAGAAGAAAAAATTTAAATTAAGAATTTTTTGGTAGATGAATTTATGGGAAGTATGACTACTGTGAGATGTAAAGACATAGAAGTAACTATCCTATATATTTAACACATTTGCCTCTTCCTAAGTGGTACTAGCTTCAGGTCTTGCATGCTTAGAGGATCAAAAGCAGGCCTACAAAACACATAGCTCAGAGTTATCTCTCCAGCCCTGAATTATATTTTTTATGTTAAATTGGCCATTTAATAAGAAAAAGTTCTTTGAGCCGCTCTCAAATGAATGAAACCTGAAGAGGAGGGATTCTAAGATGTTTTCATTCTATAGCCAGTTAATCACTATAGACTGACAGTCAGCCTATGAGTTCTATGTGGCAAACAACATATAATGGGAAGGATCAAATACACTTGATGGTAGATAGACAGAATATAATGAAGTTGAATGGTAGGACATTCAGTGGTGTGAGAGTATTCCTTGGGGTGGGGTGAAATACATTAAAAGTGTCATTAGAATCTCCAGTTCATTGAAAGTGTCATTAGAATTTCTAGTTCTTTTTTGTTGTTTGTTTGCTTGCTTGCTTGATTAGAGATCACACCCAATGGTGCTCATAGGTTACTCCTGGCTCTGCAGAAATTGCTCCTGGCAGGCTCGGGGGACCATACGGGATGCTGGGAATGGAACTCAGTTTCATCCTGGGTCGGCCATGTGCAAGGCAAATGCCCTACCATAATGCTATCTCTCCAAGCCCCTCTAGTTCTTTTATTATTATTATTATTATTATTATTATTCATGATAATTAAGCAAGGATTAAGACTGTTCTTTATACTTGATCCTTGCCTTCAAGCATTTAACCTACAGCCAGAAAAAAATAGTAAAGATTAGGGTGCTTGCTTTGCATGCAGTAGAGCCAGGTTTAATTTCTGTCACCTCCAGGAATGATCTCTGAGCTCAGAGCCAAGATCAAGCCCTGAGCACAGCCAGGTGTGGCTCAAAAACAAATAAACAAAAAATTGTGATATCTACTTTAATCAAAGATGTAAGTAAAAATCTCTGAGATAAAGAAAGCATACAATTAAATGTTTGATTATACAAGACCAATTATAAGTATTATAAAATTTAATAGAAAAAAATCAGTGTGTATCAGAAAAATACAATTTGAATTATCTAAAATTGTGATTCTTTTGTCTTTAACCTTCTTTGAGGCTGCTATGCTGCTCAAGAAGAAGCAAACCAAGTAGAACCTAAAAGCTTCTAAGTCCATCTTGCTTACACCCTGTACTCTTTATATATGTGATGAAGACATCAGTTAGGACTGGAATGCAAGCAGCATTAATGTCATATTTGACTCAGCAAAAATACAGATCAATTGCAAAATGAGAATTAATTCTGTAAAAAAGTTTCTCTCAAATTGGTATCAGCTGCTAAAGGTTACAGTTTAGCTGATTAGGTTATTCATAGAACCAGTCATTAATAACTTAATGTGACATTTTAAAGATATTTTAAATTATATCAGATAGCAATTTTAAGGCAATCAACTAAAGAGCTGTTAAAAGACTGCTCAGGTCAGTCTTCTAACAATCTTAATGATTCAGAATAGAATCATGAATCTAGTATCTGTCACAGATTAGGTCAAAAAATTTTATCTGAATAACCAAATTGATTGAGATTTATTAAAAAAGAAATAAAGTCATATATCTACAAAAAATGAAGGTATTAAAACCTCCAGCCTCTTTAGTACCTGGCCACTTATGAGACCTTTACTAAATCAAATGAGCTCTGGGGCCAGAGTGATTGCACAGCAGTAGGACGTTTGCCTTGCACATATCCGATCCAGGACTGAAACCCAACTACAGTCATATTTGTAATCCTGGTGTTTAAATAAAGATATTATTAAAATAAAAGTAAAGTGAAATGTGAGAAAAGGTGAGTAAGAAAACAAAGTGTGTATTATTTGTTGTAAAAAGATATATGAATAAAAATAAAAAAGATATATGAATAAAAGCTAAAATTGAAAAAGTAGGATCCCTAAGTCACTTACATGGACTTTACTCTGAAATGGTATATGTAGAAAGGAATGACTTTAGTAGCAGTCAAGTATACTGACTGCAATGTCATCCTCCCAAAATTTTTATACCATTGTCAACTAATGGTAAATCAATAAGATTTTAATTTTTAAAAGTGTTCCCTTGCCCTGGACTTAATGTCCTAATCCAGCTATGACTATTCATTTTGGGCAAATTATTTACCTGTGTGTCAATTTTCTCATTCCCAAAATGGGTATATTGATTAATATGTCTGGTTTTCATAAGACTTAAGTCTTAAATGAAAACATAGTTCTTAAAAAAAATCCTTAACAGAGGACCACACTGGTGGTGGGAATGCCCCTGATTCATTATCACTATGTACCTAAAATATTACTGTGAAAGATTTGTAATTCAGTTTGGTCAAAATAAAAAAAAATTTTTAAATGTCCTTAACAGCTGGTACACACCCAAAACATATTAGCATTATTCACTCAATCCTCCTTCTTTAAAGCATATCTTTAATAACAAAAATGTATCATTAATTCTAGGCATGTTATATAAAAAATAGGCATCATATTAAAACCAGTTGTTTTTGTTCAATGTAGAAATCTGTTTCCAGCAGGGATATTCCATAAACAAGAATATTTTTCCTGTATGCATGCATGCAGTATGTTATTGAGAATAGAATCCAAGATATTATACATGTGAAGCATGTACTCTACTATAGATATATACATATATATCTTTAACCCCAAATGCAACTTTATCTTCTGGTGAAGGGCACAACAAAGTTTATTCTTGGCTCTGTACTCAGGGATCACTCCTAGAGAGGATCAGAGGACCAGATAGGCTGGGTGCCAGGGATCAAACACAGGTCAACTGCATGTAAGGCAAACAATCTACCCTTACTATTGCGTTAGCCACATTCAACCTTATTATTTGGGGGGGGGAGGGTTGGGCCACACCTGGTGACGCTCAAGGCTTACTCCTGGCTATGTGTTCAGAAATCACTCCTGGCTTTGGGGTACCATATGGAGCAATGGGGGATCAAATGGTGGTCCTTCCTAGGTCAGCCGCATGCAAGGCACATGCTCTATCTACCGCTGCGCTCCAGCCCCCAACCTTATCATTTTTAAAGATCTTCTGTTATTGCAATTTTTATCATTTAAAATACCAATACTGAGCCATTAAGAGAAATAAAACTACTGAATATTTATCATATTCAAAGCACTAGAGGATAGCTACACATACATGTAGCAAGAGCTATGAAAGCTCTTCACACATAAGAAAAAACAAAGAGAGAAAGAGACAGAGAAATAGAAAAAAGTGTCACAATACTTTGAAGTAAGTACTACATGAGGCTGGAGCAGTGGCGCTAGAGGTAAGGCATCTTACAAGTGCTAGCCTAGGAAGGACCACGGTTCAATCCCCTGGTGTCCCATATGATTCCCCCCAAGCCAGGAATGATTTTTGAGCGCTTAGCCTGGAGTAACCCCTAAGCGTCAATGGGTGTGGGCCAAAAAACAAAAAAACAGAAGAAGAAGAAGAAGAAGAAGAAGAAGAAGAAGAAGAAGAAGAAGAAGAAGAAGAAGAAGAAGAAGAAGAAGAAGAAGAAGAAGAAGAAGAAGAAGAAGAAGAAGAAGGAGAAGAAGAAGAAGAAGAAGGAGGAGGAGGAGGAGGAGGAGGAGGAGGAGGAGGAGGAAGAGGAGGAGGAGGGGAGGGGGAGGGGGACGAGGGGGAGGAAGAGGGGGAGGAGGAGGAGAAGAGGAGGACGAAGGGGAGGAGGAGGAGAAGAAGAGGAGGAAGAAGAGGAGGAGGAAGAAGAAGAAGGAAGAAGGAAGAAGAAGGAAGAAGAAGAAGAAGAAGAAGAAGAAGAAGAAGAAGAAGAAGAAGAAGAAGAAGAAGAAGAAGAAGAAGAAGAAGAAGAAGAAGAAGAAGAAGAAGAAGAAGAAGAAGAAGTGCAGACTTCCTTTCTTAGGGATTTTAAAAAGAGTAAAAAACAGTAACAGAAAAATTAAGTAATTTCTCCAAGATCACATAGCGTGTGATCACATAGTGTGTCAGATTGGTGATTAAAACAAGAGGTCTCACACTTGAACTTGCTCCACTTTGCCACCCATTGGACTGCTTGGTCTACAAGAAAACTTTGAAATGACAGCATAAAGCACTATAAACCAGAGTTCCTGCCTCCTTCTTCCTTTCTGCCCCCAGGTTGGTCTTTCTTGTCTTTTCTTCCCTCCGAGTGTTCCCAATGGTTATGTTTTTCTCATGGATAACTAGAAAGAACATAGGATATATATAGTGTGTTCATAAATATATTTGAATAATCTAATTTCCTGAAAAAATTCCTGCTCTGATTTATTTATTTCAGAACTGCAAATAAAAAGGTAGTAGAAACCAAAGTATCTATTCTTGGTCAAGAAATTCAAAATTCTGGGCCGGAGAAATAGCATGGAGGCAAGACATTTGCCTTGCATACAGAAGGACAGTGGTCTGAATCCCGGCATCCCGTATGTTCCCCCAAGCCTTCCAGGAGCAATTTTTTTTTTTTTGTGGGGAGGTGGGTTACACCCGGTAGTGCTCAGGGGTTCCACCTGGCTCTACACTCAGAAATCGCTCCTGGCAGGCTTAGAGGACCATTTGGGATGCCGGGATTCGAACCACCATCCTTCTACATGCAAGGCAAATGCCTTACCTCCATGCTATCTCTCCATCTCTCCAGGAGTGATTTCTAAGCATAGAGTTAGGAGTAAGGCCTGAGCGGTGCTGGATGTAACCCAAAAACCAAAAAAAAAAAAAAAAAAAAAAAAAAAAGAAGAAAGAAAAGAAGAAAGAAAGAAAGAAAGAAAGAAAGAAAGAAAGAAGGAAGGAAGGAAGGAAGGAAGGAAGGAAGGAAGGAAGGAAGGAAGGAAGGAAGGAAGGAAGGAAGGAAGGAAGGAAGGAAGGAAGGAAGGAAGGAAGGAAGGAAGGAAGGAAGGAAGGAAGGAAGGAAGGAAGGAAGGAAGGAAGGAAGGAAGAAGAAGAAAGAAAGAAAAGAAAGAAAGAAAGAAAGAAAGAAAGAAAGAAAGAAAGAAAGAAAGAAAGAAAGAAAGAAAGAAAGAAAGAAAGAAAGAAAGAAAGAAAGAAAGAAAGAAAGAAAGAAAGAAAGAAAGAAAGAAAGAAAGAAAGAAAGAAAGAAAGAAAGAAAGAAAGAAAGAAAGAAAGAAAGAAAGAAAGAAAGAAAGAAAGAAAGAAAGAAAGAAAGAAAGAAAGAAAGAAAGAAAGAAAGAAAGAAAGAAAGAAAGAAAGAAAGAAAGAAAGAAAGAAAGAAAGAAAAGAAATTCAAAGTCTTTTTTCCATTTTCCCTAATGCTAATAAGGGAAATTACTCTTCGTATGATTGGAAAATACTGTCAAGTCAGATTCATCTAAATCTCCCCTCATCAAAGAACATTACTTATGAAAATAGTGTATATAACAATGAATAATTGCTGATTGTGTTTATCTTGGGGGAGGTAATGGAAACATACACTGCAGTTACTCCTGGAAATTACTGTTGTCAGTACTGAGGACCATATGTGGACCCAAGGATTCAAACTGGGGTTGGCTGCCTACAAGGCATACACCTTAACTCCTATTCTGTTTCTCCAGCCCAACTATTAATATTTGTTAACTGCTTTTAAAGTAAATATTAAATTCTAGTTATGTGCCCTCAGAGTTTTAAGATTACTATACTGTAATAAAACACATTCTTCAGAAAATAATTATTTCTAATAGAGCTTTTTTCCCCTTTTTTGCAGTGCTTGGGATCAAACCAGCAGTTCATAACTGCAAGACAAGCACTCAATCAGTCCCACATCCCCAGCCCTTAATTTTGAAAATTAAAGTGTGCTCCTTGTTAGGAGAAGAAAATGTCTATCAACACATCCCAGTTATTATTCCATGTTTAGTGATTCTGGGATGCCAATATTTTCGGTTAGTTCTTGCAACCATGAAATGATGATTTTCTATGTTGGGAAAAAGGATTACAAAGAACCTAAACACAGTTTTGCCATTTGGATAAGTAACAGACCATCCAAAATTAGAGTTCTCACTATTTAGCAAGACAATTAGGGACAAGCAGGTGGGAAGAAAGCAGCTAATTTTCTAGCATCCAGGGGAAAGAAATTATTACTCAGTGACAAGATTCACTAAAAGTGTGAGGCAGGAACAGTTCAGCTACATTTAAAGGGGGGGGGGGAGGTGGGTTTACATAATAAGAAAATAATAATAAGGATCTGAGAAGAAGATATTTCCTTAAGACACAGGGAGATTCATGAAAGCTAGCATTAAAATACACAGCCAAGTCCCCATACAGCCATATCAATATTATACATCATAGCAGCTTCTCTCCCTCTCCTTACTGAAGACAATCTAAAAAAAAAAAAAAAATAGTGTAAATAGGTCTTGCCAAACTTCCTGTCAGTTTTCTACTGCTTTTCTAAAACTGCATACCTGTAGTGGCTTTAAACAGTACAAATGTTAGAATTTGGAAGTTAAAATAGCATGTAAGGACCTTATTGCTCAAGAGACTTGAATGGACAGAAACCCATCTTCTTGCTCTTCCTCACTCCATTTGTGTCCCTGGGCTTATGTTGTCTTTCTCCATCTTCAGAGAACATTGAAGCCACTGCTTCAATCATCTGAGCTCTTCCTCTTATGCTGACCCTCCAGCTTCCTTTTCTTTACAAGTTACTATACCGGGCCACCAAAGTTGTCAAAGATAATTATCCCATCTCAGGATCCTTAACTAAGTCACATCTTTCAAACCCCCTTCTGCCATGCAAGGAAACATATTTAAGTGGGAACTGGAATAAGAATGATTGGGCAAGGAGTGGTGATTATTCTGCCTATCAGTCCCTACCTGATTTTTTTGTGTTACTCTTGATATTCTTATTGGGAAACTTCTTATTAACTACAAGGGTACTAACAATAATTAATAATGAGATTAGTGATAAGTGATGTGATTTTAGTGAAGAATTCTTACCAGTTTCCAATGAAACGAGGGTCATTCTGGTCAAGGTGAACGGGATTTCTGGGATCAACATAAAAACCAATAAGAAGTCCACCTAACAGATAGCCCACCGCAGGGCCCAGGGCTCCCATGACGTACATGATGGCTGAGAAAAGAGAAGGGGAAATGTGAAATCCACCAATGTGTCATTTTTGTTTCAGTCATAGATTTAAATGAGATCATGCATATGTCATAGCTAACTCCAGTTAACAACTTCCAAAAAGAGAGACTTGAGGTGATTTCATTTAAGATTGGTGTTTAGGTTTCTAATGTCCTTATTAAAAGTGCTTCTTGTGGTCCTCTTAGAATATCAGTAACACGGGCCCGGAGAGATAGCACAGCGGTGTTTGCCTGGCAAGCAGCCGATCCAGGACCAAAGGTGGTTGGTTCGAATCCCGGTGTCCCATATGGTCCCCCGTGCCTGCCAGGAGCTATTTCTGAGCAGACAGCCAGGAGTAACCCCTGAGCAACGCTGGGTGTGGCCCAAAAACCAAAAAAAAAAAAAAAAAAAAAAAAAAGAATATCAGTAACACTTTGATTAATTTCTTTTTTTTAATATAAGCTCAGACCCCATCCACACCCACTAAACATAAATGTCTAAAGGCAGAAATCTAGCTCATTAATGAGGCAAACATGGAACAATAGAAGAGCTCAAAGGACATCTCCAGAAGAAAAAGAAAACAAATATAAATCACATATATATGTATATGGGTGATTATATATATACATATATGTATAAGTGTATATATATTACTGAGAGATTCTAAGCTACTGAAAGAACTGGAGGCCAGATTTTACAAAGAAACTAGAATTGACTAACTTAGCAAAGCTGCCTATATAGCATTAAAACACTAATTTTTTCTTCTTCTTGTTATTTTATTTTTTTGTGCTTGTGTCACATATGGCAGTGCTTTAATGGTTACTCCTGTGGAATCATTGCTGGCAGGCTCAAGGAATCATATGGAATACCAGGATTCAAATCAGGTTAGCCACATGCAAGGCAAGTGCCCTACTAGTTGTTATCACTCCAGCCCAAACACTAATATTTTTCAAGTTAACACTTTTCATTCAAAGATCTTGCAACATATTTGATATATTAATTGAGGGAACTAGTTTAAAGGTTACTGTTTTCATGAGGTAGCAATAAATGGCAACCACCATGCAGCCCAGAAGAGACCCAGTGAGATCTGTGCAATGAGAAAAATGTGACACTCCATTTCAAGGCCATGCCTATATCTTTTTTTTTTTTTTTTTTTTCCAACCTGTTTTGCTTATGCACAATAATCTGATATTCATAAATCAGAACAGTTATCTATTCTTTGTATGGAGAAAATCAGAACAGTATATTTCAAGTCATTGAAGATTAATAATATTTTAATATCTTAGAATTTAAATATTTTTTTTAATTTTTATTTTTTTTTTTTTTTTACACTCTTCATTTCTTTTTTTTTTTTTTTTTTTAATTTTTTTTTTATTTAAACACCTTGATTACATACATGATTGTGTTTGGGTTTCAGTCATAAAAGGAACACCACCCATCACCAGTGCAACATTCCCATCACCCAAGTCCCAAATCACCCTCCTCCCCACCCAACCCCCGCCTGTACCCTAAACAGGCTCTACATTTCCCTCATACATTCTCAATATTAGGACAGTTCAAAATGTAGTTATTTCTCTAACTAAACTCATCACTCTTTGTGGTGAGCTTCCTGAGGTGAGCTGGAACTTCCAGCTCTTTTCTCTTTTGTGTCTGAAAATTATTATTACAAGGGTGTCTTTCATTTTTCTTAAAACCCATAGATGAGTGAGACCATTCTGCGTTTTTCTCTCTCTCTCTGACTTATTTCACTCAGCATAATAGATTCCATGTACATCCATGTATAGGAAAATTTCATGACTTCATCTCTCCTGACAGCTGCATAATATTCCATTGTGTATATGTACCACAGTTTCTTTAGCCATTCATCTGTTGAAGGGCATCTTGGTTGTTTCCAGAGTCTTGCTATGGTAAATAGAGCTGCAATGAATATAGGTGTAAGGAAGGGGTTTTTGTATTGTATTTTTGTGTTCCTAGGGTATATTCCTAGGAGTGGTATAGCTGGATCGTATGGGAGCTCGATTTCCAGTTTTTGGAGGAATCTCCATATCGCTTTCCATAAAGGTTGAACTAGACAGCATTCCCACCAGCAGTGGATAAGAGTTCCTTTCTCTCCACATCCCCGCCAACACTGTTTATTCTCATTCTTTGTGATGTGTGCCATTCTCTGGGGTGTGAGGTGGTATCTCATCGTTGTTTTGATTTGCATCTCCCTGATGATTAGTGATGTGGAACATTTTTTCATGTGTCTTTTGGCCATGCGTATTTCTTCTTTGTCAAAGTGTCTGTTCATTTCTTCTCCCCATTTTTTGATGGGGTTAGATGTTTTTTTCTTGTAAAGTTCTGTCAGTGCCTTGTATATTTTGGAGATTAGCCCCTTATCTGATGGGTATTGGGTGAATAGTTTCTCCCACTCAGTGGGTGGCTCTTGTATCCTGGGCACTATTTCCTTTGAGGTGCAGAAGCTTCTCAGCTTAATATATTCCCATCTGTTAATCTCTGCTTTCACTTGCTTGGAGAGTGCAGTTTCCTCCTTGAAGATGCCTGTAATGTCCTGTAGTGTTTTGCCTATGTGCTGTTCTATATATCTTATGGTTTTGGGGCTGATATCGAGGTCTTTAATCCATTTGGATTTTACCTTTGTACATGATGTTAGCTGGGGGTCTAAGTTTAATTTTTTGCAAGTGGCTATCCAATTGTGCCAACACCACTTGTTGAAGAGGCTTTCCCTGCTCCATTTAGGATTTCCTGCTCCTTTATCAAAAATTAGATGGTTGTATCTCTGGGGAACATTTTCTGAGTATTCAAGCCTATTCCACTGATCTGAGGACCTATCCTTATTCCAATACCATGCTGTTTTGATAACTGTTGCTTTGTAGTACAGTTTAAAGTTGGGAAAAGTAATTCCTCCCATATTCTTTTTCCCAATGATTGCTTTAGCTATTCGAGGGTGTTTATTGTTCCAAATGAATTTCAAAAGTGTCTGATCCACTTCTTTGAAGAATGTCATGGGTATCTTTAGAGGGATGGCATTAAATCTGTATAATGCCTTGGGGAGTATTGACATTTTGATGATGTTAATCCTGCCAATCCATGAGCAGGGTATGTGTTTCCATTTCCGTGTGTCCTCTCTTATTTCTTGGAGCAGAGTTTTATAGTTTTCTTTGTATAGGTCCTTCACATATTTAGTCAAGTTGATTCCAAGATATTTGAGTTTGTGTGGTACTATTGTGAATGGGGTTGTTTTCTTAATGTCCATTTCTTCTTTATTACTGTTGGTGTATAGAAAGGCCATTGATTTTTGTGTGTTAATTTTGTAGCCTGCCACCTTGCTATATGAGTCTATTGTTTCTAGAAGCTTTTTGATAGAGTCTTTAGGGTTTTCTAAGTAGAGTATCATGTCATCTGCAAACAGTGAGAGCTTGACTTCTTCCTTTCCTATCTGGATTCCCTTGATATCCTTTTCTTGCCTAATCGCTATAGCAAGTACTTCCAGTGCTATGTTGAATAGGAGTGGTGAGAGAGGACAGCCTTGTCTTGTGCCAGAATTTAGAGGGAAGGCTTTCAGTTTTTCTCCATTGAGGATAATATTTGCCACTGGCTTGTGGTAGATGGCCTTCACTATATTGAGAAAGGTTCCCTCCATTCCCATCTTGCTGAGAGTTTTGATCAAGAATGGGTGTTGGACCTTATCAAATGCTTTCTCTGCATCTATTGATATGATCATGTGGTTTTTATTTTTCTTGTTATTGATGTTGTGTATTATGTTGATAGATTTACGGATGTTAAACCAGCCTTGCATTCCTGGGATGAAACCTACTTGATCGTAGTGGATGATCTTCTTAATGAGGCATTGAATCCTATTTGCCAGGATTTTGTTGAGGATCTTTGCATCTGCATTCATCAGTGATATTGGTCTGTAATTTTCTTTTTTGGTAGCGTCTCTGTCTGGT
This sequence comes from Suncus etruscus, assembly GCF_024139225.1. Lineage (NCBI taxonomy): Eukaryota > Metazoa > Chordata > Mammalia > Eulipotyphla > Soricidae > Suncus > Suncus etruscus. The sequence continues at coordinate 26,458,944 of NC_064857.1, read as the reverse complement.
TTAGGTATCAAGGTGATGTTGGCTTCATAAAAGCTATTTGGAAGTGTTTCTGTTTGTTCAATTTCATGAAAGAGTCTTGCCAAGATTGGCAGTAGTTCCTCTTGGAAAGTTTGATAGAATTCATTAGTGAATCCATCTGGACCTGGGCTTTTGTTTTTCGGCAGACATTTGATTACCGTTTTAATTTCATCAATGGTGATGGGGGTGTTTAGATATGCTACATCCTCTTCCTTCAACCGTGGAAGATTATAAGAGTCCAAGAATTTATCCATTTCTTCCAGGTTCTCATTTTTAGTGGCGTAGAGTTTTTCAAAGTAGTTTCTGATTACCCTTTGAATCTCTGTCATATCAGTAGTGATCTCTCCTTTTTCATTCCTGATACGAGTTATCAAGTTTCTCTCTCTCTCTTTCTTTGTTAGGTTTGCCAGTGGTCTATCAATCTTGTTTATTTTTTCAAAGAACCAACTTCTGCTTTCGTTGATCTTTCGGATTGTTTTTTGAGTTTCCACTTCGTTGATTTCTGCTCTCAGCTTTGTTATTTCCTTCTGTCTTCCTGTTCTTGGGTCCTTTTGTTGAGCATTTTCTAGTTCTATTAGCTGTGTCATTAAGCTACTCAGGTAAGCTCCTTCTTCCTTCCTGATGTGTGCTTGCAAAGCTATAAATTTTCCTCTCAGTACTGCTTTTGCTGTGTCCCATAAGTTCTGAGAGTTTGTGTCTTTATTGTCATTTGTTTCCAGGAACCTTTTTATTTCCTCCTTGATTTCATCTCGGACCCACTGGTTATTGAGCATGAGGCTGTTTAACTTCCAGGTGTTAAAGTGTTTCTTCTGAGTCCCTTTGGAGTTCACAAATAATTTCAGAGCCTTGTGGTCAGCGAAGGTAGTCTGCAAAATTTCTATCCTCTTGATCTTATGGAGGTATGTTTTATGTGCCAGCATGTAGTCTATCCTGGAGAATGTCCCATGTACATTGGAGAAGAATGTGTATCCAGGTTTCTGGGGATGGAGTGTCCTATATATATCCACTAGGCCTCTTTCTTCCATTTCTCTCCTCAGGTCTAGTATATTCTTGTTGGGTTTCAGTCTGGTTGACCTGTCCAGTGTTGACAAAGCCGTGTTTAGGTCCCCCACAATTATTGTGTTGTTGTTGATATTATTTTTCAGATTTGTCAGCAGTTGTATTAAATATTTTGCTGGCCCCTCATTCGGTGCATATATGTTTAGGAGAGTGAATTCTTCCTGCTCTACGTACCCCTTGATTAATATAAAATGTCCGTCTTTGTCCCCTACAACCTTCCTGAGTATAAAGTTTGCATTATCTGATATTAGTATGGCCACTCCAGCTTTTTTATGGGTGTTGTTTGCTTGGATAACTTTTCTCCAGCCTTTTATTTTGAGTCTATGTTTGTTCTGACTATTCAGGTGCGTTTCTTGTAGGCAGCAGAAGGTTGGATTGAGTTTTTTGATCCATTTAGCCACTCTGTGTCTCTTAACTGGTGCATTTAGTCCATTGACGTTGAGAGAAAGAATTGTCCTGGGATTTAACGCCATCTTTATTTCAAAATTTGGTGTGTCTTTTGGGTAGTCTTGTCTTAGATTAGGTCTTTCAGTTTTTCTCTTAAGACTGGTTTTGTGTCTGTGAAGTTTCTGAGCTGTTTTTTGTCTGTGAAACCATGTATTCTTCCATCAAACCGGAAAGTGAGTTTTGCTGGGTATAGTATTCTGGGTGAAGCATTCATTTCATTCAGTCTTGTCACAATATCCCACCACTGCTTTCTGGCATTGAGCGTTTCTGGTGACAGGTCTGCTGTAAATCTCAGGGAAGCTTGCTTGAACATGATTTCCCCTTTTGATCTTGCTGTTTTCAGAATTCTGTCTCTATCTGTGGGATTTGTCATTGTGACTAGGATGTGTCTTGGGGTGGTTTTTCTGGGGTCTCTTTTGGTTGGTACTCTTCGGGCATGCAGGATTTGATCACATATATTCTTTAGCTCTGGGAGTTTCTCTTTAATGATGTTCTTGACCATTGATTCTTCCTGGAAATTTTCTTCCTGGGTCTCTGGGACTCCAATGATTCTTAAGTTGTTTCTGTTGATCTTATCATAGACTTCTATTTTCGTCTGTTCCCATTCTTTGACTAATTTTTCCATTGTCTGCTCGTTTGCTTTAAGTTTTTTGTCCAATCTCTCCTGCTGTATGGAATTGTTATGTATCTCATCTTCCACAGCACCAAGTCTATTCTCAGCTTCTGATACCCTGTCCCAGAGCTTATCCATTTTGTCATTCACTTCGTTTACTGAGTTTTTCAGGCCTGTTAGTTGACATGTTATTTCAGTTTGGAGTTTTGTCATTTCTGCCTTCATATTTTCTTGGTTCTTATTAGTGTTCTGTTCAACTCGATCCATGGTTTCTTGGAGTCTGTTGAGCACCTTCCATATTGCTAGTCTAAAGTCCTTATCTGAGAGGTTGATTAGTTGTTCAGTCATTATCTGGTCCTCAGAATTGTCATCTTCATTCTCTATGTCTGATGCTGGCCTGCGCTGTTTCCCCATTGTCACATTTGTATTGTGGGTTTTTCTACGTGTTGTAGTGGTATTCATTGTCTATATGATGTAGGCAGCACACTCCTCTGGCTCCTCCCTTTCTGGATGGGCTGACTTGCCTCTAAGGGAGGGGAGTCCTCCGTGGATGAAGCCTCACACTGGGTCAAATCTTAGGCCCGAGCATGTAACAGAGAAGACAGTCCAGAGAGAAATGTTTGCTTCTGTGATATAGCGCCGTTCTTAGTGTGATTTTTCCTTCTTGTTGCAATGGAGTTCTTTCCTTAGAAAGAGTGCACGGCCGCGTAGCGAAGCGGAGCGGCCGTGCTCCTCTGAGCCTCTTTTTGCCCCACTCGCAAGAGTTTCACGCAAGAGGACAGTAGACAGACATAGACAGGTCACACTCACAGTCTTTCACAGCTGAGCCCCACTGGGCCGGTGTACTTTCGCGGATTTTCCCCGCCTGGTGTCACACACAGGGAGCCAGCTTTTGCAAAGGATAGCCGGTTTTTATGCTCTGAAGTCCCTCCCTGAAAATGGCGTCTGGGCGAGCGAGGTTTCTGGAGGCTCTTTTTGCCCCACTCGCAAGAGTTTCACGCAAGAGGACAGTAGACAGACATAGACAGGTCACACTCACAGTCTTTCACAGCTGAGCCCCACTGGGCCGGTGTACTTTCGCGGATTTTCCCCGCCTGGTGTCACACACAGGGAGCCAGCTTTTGCAAAGGATAGCCGGCTTTTATGCTCTGAAGTCCCTCCCTGAAAATGGCGTCTGGGCGAGCGAGGTTTCTGGAGGCTCTTTTTGCCCCACTCGCAAGAGTTTCACGCAAGAGGACAGTAGACAGACATAGACAGGTCACACTCACAGTCTTTCACAGCTGAGCCCCACTGGGCCGGTGTACTTTCGCGGATTTTCCCCGCCTCCATGCCTATATCTTTTAATCAATAAAGACCAGAAAGACATGTAGAAAACACCACACTGCACAGGACACAATGGGGAAACAGCACAGAAGACCACTAAACTTAGAGAATGAAGATGATAGAGCTGATAGATTCAACAATACTAGCCACCTATATAGCTTCTCTGATAAAGTTTTTAGAGAGGAAATCTGGAGGATGTCCAAAGAACTAAAATAAACCATAGAATAAATCCAACGAATCACAAATAAGAATTAAAAATATATTAAAGAAGAAATGAGCCCAGAGAGATAGCACAGTGGTGTTTGCCTTGCAAGCAGCCGATCCAGAACCAAAGGTGGTTGGTTCAAATCCCGGTGTCCCACATGGTCCCCCATGCCTGCCAGGAGTTATTTCTGAGCAGACAGCGAGGAGTAACCCCTGATCACCGGCGGATGTGGCCCAATAACAAAAAAAAAAAAAAAAAAAAGAAAAAAAAATTAAAGAAGAAATAGGAAAACTTCAAATTTAAATAGCAGGACTGAAAAACTTGATAGGTGAAATGAAAACCTTACTAGAAAGCCAGAGAATCAAAGTAACAAGCCGCTGATGACAGAATCAGTGAGCTGGAATACTATCTGTATAGTAACTCCATACAATAGAAAAGGTTAAAAAAGAGCCTTAAAACAAATGATCAGACCATGGGAAAAAAATCCTCAACAAATGTGAACAGATGAAAATAAAAGTCTGAGATAAACTCAATAGAAACAACGTAAAAATTATTGAAGTCCAAGAGGCTCAGGAAGGAAATCCCCAGGAACAATCAACAGTCAAGGGCATTATTACAAACTCTCAGAGCAAAAAAGTGCATGCAACCAAATCCTGCATGCCCAGTGAGTACCAACTAAAGTAGATTCAAAGAAAATTAACCCAAGGAATATCCTAGTCACAATGATAAATACCACAGATAGGGATAGAATGATGATGGCAACAAGATCAAGAAGGGAAGTTACAGACATAGGAACATCCTTAAGATTTACAGCAGAGGAGCAGGAGAGATAGCATGGAGGTTAGGTGTTTGCCTTGCATGCAGAAGGATGGTGATTCAAATCCCGGCATCCCATATAGTCCCCTGAGCCTGCCAGGAGTGATTTCTGAGTGTAGAGCCAGGAGTGACCCCTGAGCACTGCCGGGTGTGACCCAAAAACCAAAAAAAAAAAAAAAAAGAAAAGAAAAAAAAAGATTTACAGCAGATTGGTCACAACAATCCTGAAGGTTAGATTAGAAGACAGTGGTGTGATATAGGGGCCAGAGAGATAGCATGGAGATAAGGTGTTTGCCTGGCATGCAGAAGATCGATGGTTTGAATCCCGGAGTCCCATATGGTCCCCTGAGCCAGCCAGGAGCGATTTCTAAGCATAGAGCCAGGAGTAACCCCTGAGCACTGCTGGGTGTGACCCAAAAACCAAATAATAATAATAATGATTATGATTATTATTATTATTATTATAAACAAAAAACAAATTTTTCAAAAGATCAATGAAAGTAAAAGTTGGATTTTAAAAAAAATAAAATTATGACAAGGGTAGTGAGTGAAAGAAATAGAATGTCTGTCTTGAATATAAGCAAAGGGTGGTGGTGGGAAGATGGAGAGCATTGGTAGTGAGAATGTTGCACTGGTGAAGGGGAGTGTTCTTTTTTTTTATAACGAAAACCCAACTACAAACATGTTTGTAACATGGTGCTTAATTAATATATTACAAATAAATAAATAAGATTGATAAATCATTAGCAAAACTCACAGAAAAAGGGATACAAAGAAACTTAATAAATTAAGAAAATTAGAAATGAATTAGAAGTGAAAAGGGGAGGTACAATCGATACTACAGAAATTCAACAGATAGTCAGAGATTACTTAGAGAAACTATGCCATAAAACAAGAGAACTGGGAAGAAATGGATAGCTTCTTGAACTCCTATAGCCTCACAAGGTTGAACCAAGAAGATCTGGAATATCTGAACAGACCTACCACTATTGAAGTCATTGAAATAGTAATCAAAAGTCATCCCCAAAACAAAATTCCATGTCTAGGAGATAGTAACTAGTGAATTCTTTCAAACATTTAAAGAGGACCTACTGGGGCTAGGGAGATAACACTGCGTAGGGCTTTTGCCTTGCACACGGCTGTCCAGGTCGAACCTTGGTTCAGTCTCGAGCATCCCATATGGTCCCCCAAGCCAGGATCGATTTCTGAGCATATAGCCAGGAGTAACCCTTGACTGTCACCCAAAAACACAAAAATAACTTTGTAACTGTGTATCTCACAGTAATTCAATTAAATAATTTATTTATTTAAAAAATAAAGAAAATAATCTTTTATTTATGTATTCATTTTTATTTGGGGAGCCTCTACTTGGCAGTTCTTAGTATTTAATGTAAGCTCTAGGCTCCAAGGCAATCCCAAAGGACTATGTGTTATCAGGGATAAGCCCCAATATTCTGCATGTAAAACATCTGCTCTGAACTATCTCTCTGGCCCCTAAAAATTATCAAAGCACAAGTCCAGAGCAGGGTGGTGTAGAGTTTGACTGTCAATAAAGAAGAGAGGTGTCATTCTACCCCAAAACTCAAGCCTTCCCATTGGGTTTCTAGGGAGTAAAAGAACAAATTTCCTCCCATTCCTTATATTGTTTTCACTGCTGTTATTTACATTTTATTAATAATAGTTTTTCATTTTCTTTTTATGGTGAGATAGGATTTGAAATTTCTTGAAGTTTATTTAAATTAAAAATCTAGAAACAACCCAAGTTTCTAAGGATAGATGAGTGGATAAAGAAACTGTGGTACATCTATATATTTCAAACTCATTTCTTTTGTGTTTTCTTGGAATTCAGTGACTTTGGACAAATAAATAAAATAATACTTTTTAAGGTAGGCCTATGGGCAGAGTGGTTTAACAAGTCACAGTTATGTATGAATCATTTCTGCTTGCCATTCTGCATTTTCATCACTGAATTCTTGTTTGTGATATCCTTTTTATTAGATTTTATTCACCAGAAAGCAAAGTAGAACAATCGAAATAGGTTTGTCTTACTCTAGTATCTACCACTAAAGAAGCTAAACCAACTTATAAAAGTTCATTTGAGGCACCATGATTTACAATCCTGTTAATTATAAGGTTTCAGGCATACAGCATTCCAATACCACACCCTCCACAAGAGTGTCTTAATTCTCTCCATCTTTGCTTCAGGGTTTTCCCCACCCACCTCTAGTTCTGGAGACCTAATGTCATTTCCTTTAAATAATCTTTTACCTTCTGTTACCTATACCTACAGACCAGAACTTAACACCTGTTCTCAATTTCACACTATTTAATAGAAGAAATGGAAGTGTTTATTTTTTAGATTCATGTGTTTGGAACAATACAACATTAAGTTCACTGACTTCTCCATCAGTGTTTGGCAAAGAGAGAGGGAGGGACAGGGCAAGAAATTAAGGCTCTTGGATAAACATTTGGTTACTAAAATAAAATTAGAATTTTGATAAATATCTTGTTAACTTCTCTGGTGAGGGCCTTTACAGAATTCAAGAATAGAAAGTACTTTTCAGCTCCAGGTATTCCCATATGCATATAAAAATACAATTCATGTTTACACCTTCAGGCAAACCAGCAATCATTTACAACTTAAAACTGAAATGAGGCCAAAATGTGCCATGAATCATCTTCCCAAAATAGTTCTAGCATAAAAGAAACTGTATTACAAACACGGACCAGGAAAGGGGTGTTTCCGCCATGCTGTGTATGCCTCGGGCACTCAAATACAGAGTCTTCAAATGCCAAGAAGCAATGCACATGATACATGCTGGCAATATCTTGGAAGTAGGCAGAGAATGGAAAAACAATTAAATGACATTTACAAGAATATCTTACCTATAAACTATGTAGAACAAAGTTTGTAATGCTTTGCTAATAGAACTGATAGTTTTATTCAGATGCAATGCCTTTGAGTATGAGATTTTCATTATCAAAATATGCATGTAAATGAGTATATATGTATATTTATAGAAAAAAATTATATGCTATTTATGTAACTATACTAACTATGTAAAAGATGCTTACATATTTATAGATGCACATCATTTATTTGTATGTGTATTACAAACTCAATGACATGGTAAATTTTTTAGTAAAAAATTAATTTTGGGGGGCCGGAGAGATAGCATGGAGGTAAGGCGTTTGCCTCTCATGCAGGAGGTCATCGGTTCGAATCCCGGCGTCCCATATATGGTCCTCCCGTGCCTGCCAGGAGCAATTTCTGAGCCTGGAGCCAGGAATAACCCCTGAGCACTGCCGGGTGTGACCCAAAAACCACAAAAAAAAAAAAAATTAATTTTGGTCTTTGAGTTAACTTGATGAGCAGCCATTAATTCAAAATTTATTCGAGGAGAAAATTGTTGACACAAACTCATACCATTCACTCTCCAGTTATGAGGTCCCAATTATAGGACTGGAAAAATAGTCCAGGGATTAAGGTACTTACTTGCCTTTCACCAGTTAACCCTGGTTCAATTCCAAGCACCACATAGAGTTCTCCAAGCACTGCCATGGAATACTGTTGAGCATGAAGTCAGTGATAACCTCTGAGCAGTTCTGGTTAAGGCCAAATCTCCTCCTCCAAAATAAATACCCAATATCTAATATTCCTTCTCTTATCCTCACTTTAACCTAAAGGAAAAAGCTTAAACACCTCTAACCTGTGTTCCAGAGCGAACAATCTGACTGCTGGCTCTTTCTATATTAAAATCTACCTTCTGTTCTGAGGGTTATACACATGAGAAGTTCAGGGGAAAAAAAAAACCCTAGAAAACAGCATATCCTCAATTTATAAAACCCACCACAATTGGGTCACTCTACCTGTCTGAATCTTATCCACTCTGCAAAACTTCCTGGGGCCAGAGAGATAGCAAAATAGTAGGGCATTTGCCTTGCATACAGCCTATCCAGGACGAATGGTGGTTCAAATCCCGGCATCCCATATGGCCCCAGAGCCTTCCAGGAGTGATTTCTGAGTGCAGAGCCAGGAATAACTCCTGAGTGCCACCAGATGTGGCCCAAAAACCAAAACAAACAAAAAAGTCTGATGCCTAACATGGCTGTTTATTCTCTGAGCAGCTTCTCTCCTCAGAGTTCCTGTAGAAAGTATGTTTCTTCCAGGTCCTCCTTGCTTTTCATTCATGCATCACCATAAGGATAAAATGTTTATACATTTACCCATGGCACAATTTTCAATAGAAATAATCAATGCCTGGAGAGATAGCACAGCGGCGTTTGCCTTGCAAGCAGCCGATCCAGGACCAAAGGTGGTTGGTTCGAATCCCGGTGTCCCATATGGTCTCCCGAGCCTGCCAGGAGCTATTTCTGAGCAGACAGCCAGGAGTGACCCCTGAGCACCGCCGGGTGTGGCCCAAAAACCAAAAAAAAAAAAAAAAATCAATGCCAATAGACTCACATCATTAAATCCTGCTGGCTCTTCCGTGAGATCACATCTAATACACAGTTCCTTCTCCTGAATATGATCCTGGCCCTAGCCAATATTCTTCATCTTAGGCAACTCTGCTTCTAGTCACTCATGCTTCAGCCCTTACTTCCTTGAAATGGTGCTCTAAACATATGAGCCAGATGGTGTTGCTCTGCTCACTTCCCTAGTTTCCCATAAAATAAAACAGTGTTTCACGGGCACTCTCATTCAGGAACTCATATGAGAAGACTGCTTCTCTCTTCTCTCTTCTCCTTCCATCCCCTCCCCTTTCCTTCCTGCCCTTCTCTTCAGGTCCTTTTTCTTCCCTAAGATGGAAAATTCTGAAAAACTTAACTACCATTCAAGGTTCACTGAGTAAGTGCAACGAGCACCAGAAATAAGATGTGGACCAGGAAAGCATTAAGATGTAATGCAGCTACTTGAGGGAGAATATAGAGAAGTCATCATGGAAAACATGACTTTTGACACATCCTACAAGAATGAAAGGAAAGACACTAGAGTGGAAGCCACTTCCACCTTCCACCATGGAAAAAGGTAGGCAAATGTGAAAGTAAATGGTCTGCTGGGAGAAACAACAAACTACCTCATACTGGGAGGATAGCAAACAAAAATCCCAGGGGATGATACCAAAGAAAGGCCTCTACTTTCACTTCATTTCTATTGTTTCAAATTCTTTATTTTTTTATTTTTTTATTTTTTTGGTTTTTGGGTCACACACAGTGGCGCTCAGGGGTTACTCCTGGCTCTGAGCTCAGGCACGGGGGACGCTCAGGGGTGACTCATGGCTATGCACTCAGAAATCACTCCTAGCTTGGGGGACCATATGGGACCATATGGGGGTCAAACACGGTCATTCTAGGTTAGCACGTGCAAGGCAAACACCCTACCACTTGCACCACTTCCCCAGCCCTGGTTTTTTGTTTTGTTTTTTGTTTTTTTTTTTTCTTTTTTCTTTTTTTGGTCTTATGGGCCACACACAGTGGCTCTCAGGGGTTACTCCTGGCTCTGAGCTCAGGCATGGGGGACCATGTGGGATGTCAGGATTTGAACCACTGTCAGTCCTGGTGCTTGCAAGGCAAGCGCCCTATCACTGTGTTATCTCTCCGGCCCCTGTTTCAAAATCTTAACAGTATAAAATAGTTCCCTTCTTAACTAGTCTCTTTGTTATGGGAAGACTTCAGTAAGTCACTATTCTCATTTCTTCAAGGTCCCATTTGACTTTCTTAGTGAAGCCATTGGAAATCTAATATTATTTTACTGATACTTTGCCTGTAACAGATCTCCTGGTGGCCACAGATATAGTACTGCAGGTCTAGCACTTGCCTTGTACACAGACAACACGGGTTTAATTCCAGTATTTCATATAGTCCCCCATGCACCACCAGAGTAATTCCTGAGTACAGAGGTAGGGAGCATTTCTGAGCATTTCTGGGTATGACTCCTGAGCATTTCTGGGTATGGCTCCAAAGCCAAAATGAAAAAAAAATCAACTCTCTTTTTGAAGTGGTTTACTCTAATCATCTGTGTCACTATTTCACTACTCAACATGGAGACAGAATAAATTCTAAGTATTAAGAGGGAGGATATGAAGTTGGCTGTCTATTAAAAATAATAAAATATCTACTGAAGCTGAAAAAAAGAAACCACACATTTAGAATTAGTAGATAAGCAATGTGTACATATGTATATTCAAAGTAAGAAATTTTATTAAACAAGAAACAAGATTTTTTTTTATCATGCGCACACAAACAAAATCACCACTGCCATCTGGGGGGTGACCATCTTCCCTTTGAGCTTTTATACTTTCTAGACTCCTTCTTTAAGGAACAACTACATTTTTTTCCTTTGGGAAACACAGTATACTCTACACACAGTGCAGATAGTCTGTCACATCCGTGGCTTCCTGTCCTCGATGATTCATCCATAGGCAGGTGACCAACCCAGACCAGTTGGATGCCCTTCTCTAAACAGTCCAAACCTTTCATTATGATGCCAGAGTATATTAGTATATTTTCTTTGTTTTCCTTCTTTTCTCCTTCCTTCCCTTCCTATCTTCCTTTTGTCTTTCTTGGCACTGTGATTTATAATACTAGCAATGTTTATAGACTCACACTCATTGCCCAAGAATCAGCCTTCCCACCACTGTCTAGAAGTCCTCTTCATTTTTAATCAGGGGAGAGATCGAACGCAGTACCCCCACTACCACAAATTATGCAGTCAAGTTTCCCACATTTGGGGAAATTGCAGGAGTACAATGGATAAGCCTTACCCTGGGGAAACCACCTTCTTGATCATGGTATCTCCCCTGCCAGGTAAATGTTAGAAGTCCTCTTACAATACTCCCTAGTGAATCCCCTTATTATCAAAAAGTTCCATAAGCAGACTCTTAGGGTATGTTATCATTTATCATTATTCCCTTACTATGTTTTTTAAAGTTCACTTGAAAGAAATCATTCTGTATTTTTCCTCCTCTTTCTAATTCCCTTTGCTCAGTATGATGCCTTTCTTCCTGTTCTTTTTTTTTTTTTTTTTTTTTTTGGTTTTTGGGCCACACCCGTTTGACGCTCAGGGGTTACTCCTGGCTATGTGCTCAGAAATCGCCCCTGGCTTGGGGGGACCATATGGGATGCCGGGGGATCGAACCGCAGTCCATTCCTTGGCTAGCGCTTGTAAGGCAGACACCTTACCTCTAGCGCCACCTTCCCGGCCCCCTTTCTTCCTGTTCTACCCAAGTTGCTACTCGTTAGTTTTGGGGAATTGGTTTATTTCCTTGGCTCTTGTAAGCAGTACTGCAATGAACACAGGAAGATAAAATCCTTTTTAATCAATATGTGTGTGTGTGTGTGTGTCTGTGTCTGTGTCTGTGTCTGTGTCTGTGTGTGCTCTTGGGTAGCTGCCAAGAAGCAGAATTTCTGGGTCATACAGAAACACAATTTCATATTTTTAGAATGCTCCATATTCTCTTTCATAAATGCTGACAAACCAACCAACAATGAGTGAGGATTTGATATTATATTTATTTTTATATAGGAAAGGGAAGCTCCCAAACAATGCTCAGAGCCTAGGAGTCCCAATGAAATGACCAGAAGTTCAATTCATGGGTCAAGAATGTGAAGTGGCCAGAGACATAGCACAGCAGTAGGGCATTTGCCTTGCATGCAGCCAATCCAAGATAAACAGTGGTTCAAATCCCAGTACCCCATATGGTCCCCCAATTGCCAGAAGAAATTTCTGAGAGCAGAGCCAGGAGTAATCCCTGAGCACTGCTGGGTGTGACACCCCCCCCCAATGTGAAGAGCCAGGAGGGAGGGCGGAGGGAAATTGGACACTGGTGAAATGATTTGTACATTGTATGACATAAACAACTTGTAACTGTGGGGAAAAAACAACAACATTATAAACAATCTTGTAACTATAGTGTTTAAATATATTTTGAATAATGTTTTAAATTTCTTTAAAAGAATGTTTAAAAGAATGTGACATAATATTGTTCATGCGTTGCCATGCTGGGGATTACCCAGCACTCCCAGAAGTTCTGGGAACCTCAAGGGGAATTCTTGGTATAGGGAATCCAACTAGCATCAGTTGCATTCTAGGAACGCATCCTAAACACTGTACTATCTCCCAGCCCCAACATGATCTATGCTTCTCAATGTATGCCACTCCATGAAAACAGGACTTCTGTAGCTATTGATTATTAAGGTCTAAGTTCTATGGCCTATAAATATCTATAAATATTGAGAATAGAGAATGCATTTTGAATCTAAAATGAAAAACAAAAAAAACACAAAAACAGTTGAAGTGGATCCATCACAGAACCCAGAAGGTCATTACTCATTCACCTTCCTAACTCCCAGGGTGGCCCTGTCCTGGTGACACATCATCCCCTACCGCCATCTCCATCCAGCACTTGTCTGGTAGAGTAGATTCTTGAACTTGCCCTCTCCAAAACCTGAACTCATACTCCTCCACTCCAACCCTGACCCATTCCTTTGCCCACTACTCAACAGGTCACCCTCCACAGCTGGGCTTCCAAAGTTTGGCATCTCCACAACTGGCCAGGATTTGTCTTGCACTCAACAGCACTTGGTCTCTTCATTTAACAGCCTGTATTTCTACATCACTACCCACCTCTTTTTCTCACTGCTCATGGCCTACTGTTCCCCCACATTCCTCTGGCTCAGGATCCATGACCTCAGCAGCACCACACAGCTAAGAATCTTACTGGGAACTAGTGCTGACAGGGTTTAGATTACAAATATCATTTAAGCTCAGTCTCAGGACCTGGGATCACACCCACTACACTCCCGCAGACCAACATTTCATGTGCATGCTTGAGAGTCCTCCAACAACTAGGCAGCTCAGTCTGGAACATAGTGCTAAAAGGTCACCTTTTGGGATATTTTTGGTGGCACAGTAACTTGGGTGAACAAGAAAGCAACCCACACTCATGGCTGCCACACCACTTCTTGAAAACTGGCCAGGGTGTGACAGCTCCACAGCACTATAGTTAAAGGTGCTATTTCATCACTCCTTCACAAGCACAGCAAATAAAAACCTTTGATCTCTGTTATTTTGAGTAGCATTTTTTTTTCTAGTGACTCAGTAATTTTGGCACAGGCTTGACAGCCAAAGAACAGCTGCAACAGTGCTGGGGAATAGTCTATCACTTTTGTTGAAACAGCCAAGGAGCATCTCAGGTCACAAATGAGAAAGGCAAAGGATTAAGTAAATTCAGAGTAGATTTTCCTCATCCACCTAGTGAACAAGCAAGGGTTCCATTCACATCTTCTTTTTTAGAAAGAGCCTCAAATTTATTTCATAAAAGGGAAAACAAAAGTATATAAATAGAAGCAGTCAATTGTTCTTAAAATAATGCCAGACACATGGTTGGGGTAGGGGAAGTCTCCATGACTTTAAAACATTAAATTGACCACCAGACAGTAATCACCATCAAAATGTATAAGCAGATCTTCAAAATGGACTACAAGGACAACTCAGAAAGCATGGGGGGAGTTATGTTAATGGTTTAAGCATATATCTAGCATGCAACATACCTGGATTTAATCTCCAGTTTCACATGCCTCTGAGTAGCACTGGATATAATCCTCAAAGACCCTAACACAGGTTAGATGCAGAGAGGCTGCTTAGCTTAGAGGTCATGTAAAAAAAAAAAAAAAAAAAGCACATAGCGATTAGGGCCTTGTAATAAAGCTGGATGTCTCTGACTGCCTGTGGATCATTTCTTTGCCTCTACCTACAAAAACTCGCAGATCAAAGGGGCAGGCAGATGCCAGGCCCGAGCCAAGAAAGGCCTCACCACCATCCATCCATTCATCCAACACTCTAGGACTCTTATATTTAATAATTAATACAACACCTAGTAACACTGGTTGTAACACCACTGGGGTATCCCTGAATGGTGGGGGGTCTGCTTTGATCATTGCCACTACAGCTGCCTAAGCAACAATGTACAAGCTAGGACCTTAGTACTAGTCCACCAACCAAGTATGATAAATATTGCTGAATGGACTCCACCCTGAGCACTTCTTGGAAGACAACCACCCTTACAAAACCTTAGTTTGAATTATTTATGATCGTTTGATTTGGGGGTTATAACCAGTTGTGATTAGGGCATACTCCTGGCTCTGCACTCAGGGATCACTCCTAGAGGTGTTTAGGGGAATCATGTGAGATGCCAAGGATCAAACCCAGGTTGGCTGCATGCAAGATAGGTGCACTACCTACTACACTGCTATTGAGAGTACACATTTTAGGTTGAGATGAGGGCAAATTTCCAAGACAGAAAATGCTGAATAATAGTTTAACTGCCTTTATATCTTTCCATAGTTTTACCTCTACCAAATTAAATATTAATATAAATAATATTTATATTATTATATTATATTAAGTTAATATATAATATTATTAATATAAAATATTAATAAGAAAAATATAGGACTTTAGGGGCTACAGACAATGATGCTTGGGAATTACTCTGACACTGTGCCAGAGGAACCCCAGCAGTGTTTAGAGGGTATATACAGTGCTGAAAATTATCTTTATATATAAATGAAAATTATTTTTTTTGAACCATATCCCCATATCAAGTCCCATCCCCCCAGAAAATGAAAGACCAGGCAAATAGCTCAGTGGTCAGGAGCACATGTTTTTGTATATACTTGGATCCCAGTTAGATCCCCAGCACCACCTCTTCCCCACTCAATTCCACTTCCACCCTAAGCACCTCATATTCTAGACCTAGAGGTCCCCTGAATACTGGGGGTGGCCCTGATACTGATACCAATGAGCTGGAGAAGTTCTGTATCTTTGGGGCTAGATTTAACAGCCTGTCCTACTGGCTAATTATTACTAGAAATCATCCCTGATCATTGGTTGGGAAGCCCACCTAAAATGATATTTTAACATGCCTTCTAAAACGAGTAATATTGTTCAGCTACTAAATAGTTCAAGTATTAAATATGCTGTCTTATTACAAACTTATAAATATATATTTTAAAACTCAAAGGCAGCCTTTATAGGTTAATAAGCTTGTTTTGTTTGTTTGTGTTTGTTTATATAACATGACCTAGTAGGGTACCTTTGAGGCACAATGAGCATTCAGTAGGCCTCAAGAAAAAGTGCATAAATTATTTCTAAATCAACATAACAATTTTTCTTAAAAATGATCTGCCCACTACTTTATGATGACTGCTTGAAGGTGGAACTATGATAATAAACCAAGAGTCAACAGATTATTAGTCAAATACATTTAATAAAGTTTTATGAGAACACAGTCACAAACATTCATTTACATTTTCTGTGTGATTGCTTTTATTCTGCAATAGCAGGGCTAAGTAATTGCTACAAAAACTAGGGGGCCAGAAAGATAGCTTGGAGGTAAGGCATTTGCCCTACATGCAGAAAGACGGTGGTTCAAATCCCAGCATTCCATATGGTCCCCGGACCCTGCCAGCAGCAATTTCTGAGTGTAAAGCCAGGAGTAACCCATGAGAGCTGCCAGGTGTGACCCACCACCCAAAAAGAAAACTGTATGTTATACTAAACTAATACTATATTATATGTATAGAAAAGTTTAGCAACCACTTCAATAATGAGTGATATACTCTCTGTCGGATAATTTTCTCTGTTACCAAGTATGACCTAAATACTTGTTTATACAAATTCTTTTAATTTGTACCTCAATGACACTTTTAACAAACTAAACTGACATAAATTGTAGAGCTGTAAGGAAGCTTTTGCTTAGGTGCCGATCTAGCAAATCTTCTCTATAAATATTTTGTTTTAACAAGCTCCTGTTAAATAACTATTTTCAATTTAAGATACAAATGCAAAGTTAAAAAAGAAACCTATTATGAGGTTCATTTCTCCAGAATTGTGAAGCTCATTTTTCCAGAATTGGTACGTGCACAAAGATTTATTTCATGAATACACACCCCAAGAAATATTTTAGTAGAACTTTAATTCATAGTGAAGTAAATAATATAACAACTATTGTTTTGTTAATTTCCATAAATTACACCCAGCACTTTCTATAATTTTACCTATTCATATTAACAACTTAACGGGGAATAAACATCATCATTTTTTATTAATACATAAGAAAACCAAAACTCTGAGAACTTGAAATCAGTAATCAGGAAGTAATGGTGCCAAAATTAGAGCTCGGGTCTACTGATGACCAAACACACACACACACACACACACATATATATATATGTATATATATGTGTGTGTGTGTGTGTGTGTGTGTGTATCTGTCTATAATATATGAAAGGCAGCAAAAGTCTCATAAGAAATGCACAGGTCGCTACCACTGAAGAAATAAATCCTATAAGAACTAAAAATCTCAAAATAGTATTGGAACAGTTAGTAGTGGGAATCTTTAAAGCATTTTGTATGAAAATGATGGAAATCTTAATGAAAAATTTCTATTGCCATCTCCTTTTATCACTAATTGGTTGCCATAAGGGTGGCAGAGAAATGTATGTTATCTGAAAAATACATTCTGAATATGTTGCGTGACATTTGCTTCAGTAATTACAGTGAAGATTCAGCAGAGTGCACCAGCTGTTAAAAACTGATTAAATTTATCTCCTGAGAAGGGAAACTTTCTTCCAGGAAGCACCTTCCTGATAAACAGCTATAGATATGACACAATCTGTCTGCTTTCTAGGCACTAGAAGACATAATTCCCATAGGAAAGCATCAAGTTGGGACTGGAAAGTGCAGAGGTTAAGTCATTTGCTTTCATCCAGTTAGTGCTAAGTGAAACAAGAAAAAGTTTAAATGAATATTACTGAATAAGGTTTCTTTCATATGTAGGATATAAACAACAAAACAAACAAACAAATCACAGCAAAAATAACAGACTCTCAAAATATAATAATTATAAGAGGGAGGAAAAAACAGTGTAAGGAAAGAAGTAGAGAAGAATCATCTGATCACAGATATGGCTCTATAACACTGTCCGTGGGCCAAAGATAGAGGAAGAAAGGTACACGCCTTTCATGCAGCCATGGTACAATCCCTGGAACCCCAGAAGCTTTCCGAAATACAGCCAGAAATAATTCCTGAGCACAGAGCAAAGTAAACCCTGAGCATCTCTGGTATGGCCTTAAAACTACCAAAAATTAAAAAAGCAAAATAATAAAACTTTGTGTGGGGGATGAAGGTCATAAACATATAAAGGGATGAAGCTGTACCTGTAAAATATATACAGTATTTTTGGTTTGCTTTTGTTTTCTGGGACCACACCAGTAGTGCTCAGGGGTTACTCCTGGCTTTGTGTTCAGAAATTACTCCTGGCAAATTTGGGAGACCATATGGGATGTCGTGAATAGAATCTGACTCAACAGCATGCAAGGCAAATGCCCTAACCATCATGCTATATCTCCAGCCCCAGTATAAGTTATTTTAATCCAAACATAAATCAATTATCTTTTTAAACACACACACACACACAAATGCACACAAAAAAAGAAGAGAATGTATAGTAAAACCTAACAAAAATAGTGATCATTGTCCTAAGACAATTATGATTTTGATTTAAGTGAGCCTAAAGAGATTTGGTGTCTTAAAGGTCTCTTATCATAGAATGGGCTCCTTGACCTTGGACAAGATACTTAATCCTACTGGATATGCTTCCTCATCTATAAATAGGGAATCATAATTCATCTACTTTCAAGAGTTATAAGGGAATAAATTAAATAATACAGATAAAATCTTTACTGCCTACAAGTACTCCATCAATGTCAGCTATAACAATTATCATTATTACTTATGTCATTAAATCTAACATATGGCTACAATTCATTCTGAACCAGTATGTCTTTAAAGTCTTTTCAGAGTCACCAAAGGGGCTCAAGTTGCCTTTGGAGATATATTTTCAAAAGAGTTAGCTTAGAGAAGCTTTTATGAATTTTCTATGCAAAATTTTCAAATTTATTGGTATACTTTATCAATTTCTGAAAGAAATTTTTAGAATAATCACATCCCTTATAGAGCTTCATTCTGAAACCTGATGAGATAATCTAGCTATTATGTAATATTTGAGAGTTTAAATAGAAAAGGTTAATACACTGCTAAAAATATCAAAGGAACTAGTATAGAAAATGACAATTGTGATCATCAAAATGGTTTTTCTTCTAATTTTCTCACATTCCTTTTAAGAATTCTGTTTTCTATTGAGGATAGTCTGAACAAATAACATCATTTAATATGTGGCAACTCTCACATTTTAGCCTATTCTCATTAGTATAGGTTTGTCTTATAAACTTCACTGTCTTATAAACTTCACACTCCATGAACTTCAGTTTTCAAATTTTCCCCAAAAAGTTTCAACAAAAGGAAAATAAGCTAAAAAAAAATATTATTAAGAATAAAATGGGGGCCGGGTAGGTGGCGCTGGAGGTAAGGTGTCTGCCTTGCAAGCGCTAGCCAAGGAAGGACCGCGGTTTGATCCCCCGGCGTCCCATATGGTCCCCCCAAGCCAGGGGCGATTTCTGAGAACATAGCCAGGAGTAACCCCTGAGCGTCAAACGGGTGTGGCCCAAAAACCAAAAAAAAAAAAAAAAGAACAAAATGGGGACCAGAGCAATGGCGCTAGAGGTAAAGGCATCTGCCTTGCAAGTGCTAGCCTAAGACAGACAGCAGTTCAATCCCCCCGCGTCCCATATGGTCCCCCAAGCCACGAGCCATTTCTGAGCACATAGTCAGGAGTAACCCCTGAGCGTCAATGGGTGTGGCCCAAAAACAAAACAAAACAAAAAGAACAAAATGGGGGAGAGGGGAACTGTCAAGCAGGTACAACAATACACAACCAATTGGGTCATGTGCTTTAATATTAGAGTCCTCTCCTAAAGTTCCAATCCTAAGAGCATTTTTTTAATAAAGAAATGGTTTTATTTTTGTTTTATTTTACTAAATTTTTACTGGAATTTACTGTGTATTACTGTGAGATACACAGTCACAAAGTTGTTCTTAATTAAGTTTTAGCCATACAATGTCTATCCCTTCACCAGCAGACATACCATGGTTTCTTTTCTTTTCTTTTTTTTTTTTTTGAAATTTTTTTATTGAGACTATTATGAGTTACAAGTCCTTCATAGTTTTAATTCAAGCATATAGTGACAGTGAATTAGGGTCATTCTCACCACCATTGTTGAACTTCCTCCACCAGACTTCCTAGCATACATCTCATACCTCCACTCTTAGCTCCCAGGTCTACCAGAGTGATAGGTCTATTTTATGTTTAGTGTGTTATAATTTGGCACTCTTGATTCTATTGTATTTTTTATTCTATTGTATTCTATCTGTATTCTTTTTTTATTTAAAGAAGTTTATTACATACATGATTGTGTTTGGGTTTCAGTCATGTAAAGAACACCACCCATCACCAAGGCAACATTCCCATCACCAATGTCCCAAATCTCCCTCCTCCACACCCAACCCCCGCCTGTACTCTAGAAAGGCTTTTTATTTCCCTCATACATTCTCATTATTAGGATAGTTTGAAACTTAGTCATTTCTCTAACTCATCCCTGTTTGTGGTGAGCTTCATGAGGTGAGCTGTAACTTCCAGCTCTTTTCTCTTTTGTGTCTGAAAGTTATTATTGCAAGAATGTCTTTCATTTTTCTTAAAACCCAAAGATGAGTGAGACCATTCTGCGTCTTTCTCTCTCTCTCTCTCTCTCTCTCTCTCTCTCTCTCTCTCTCTCTCTCTGACATATTTCATAGAATATCTAGGGCAAATAGACTTATATAGGGCCCTCCATCCCCAGAAAGCAGAATATACATTCTTTTCAAGCCCACATGGAACCTTCTCCATAATAGACCATGTCTTAGGATACAAAGCCAACCTATATAAGACCACAATTGTAAGGATCATTAGAAGCACCCTATCAGATCACTATGCAACAGAGGTCAAAATTGACTTCAGGGGCCGGGTGGTGGCGCTGGAGGTAAGGTGCCTGCCTTGCCTGCGCTAGCCTAGGATGGACCGCGGTTCGATCCCCGGCATCCCATATGGTCCCCCAAGCCAGGAGTGACTTCTGAGTGCATAGCCAGGAGTAACCCCTGAGCGTCACCGGGTGTGGCCCAAAAAAAAAACCAAAAAAAAAAAACAAAACAAAAAAAAATTGACTTCAAGAAGAAGCAATGAAGAAAAACTAATACCTGGATATTAAACAACATGCTGCTCAACAACAGCTGGATCAAAGAGCAACTCAAGGAAGAAATAAGAAGATTCCTTGGGACAAATGATAATGAAGAGAAAACTTGTCCAAATTTGTGGGACACAGCAAAAGCAGTAATTAGGGGGAAACTCATAGCAATACAGGCCTATATCAAGAAATAGGAAAATGACAAAAGCAACAGTTTAAAGGATCACTTCAAGGAATTGGAACAACAGCAGCAGAGAAATCTATCCACAACCAGAAGGCAAGAAATAATAAAAACCAGAGCAGAAATAAACAACATAGAAACTAAGAAAACAATACAAAAAAATTAATGAGACCAGGAGTTGGTTTTTCTTTTCTTTTCTTTTTCTTTTTTTTTTTTTTTTTGTTTTTTTGTTTTTGTTTTTAGGCCACACCTGGCGGTGCTCATGGGTTACTCCTGGCCGTCTGCTCAGAAATAGCTCCTGGCAGGCATGGAGAACCATATGGGACACTGGGATTCGAACCAACCACCTTTGGTCCTGGATCGGCTGCTTGCAAGGCAAACACCGCTGTGCTATTTCTCTGGGCCCAGGAGTTGGTTTTTCGAAAAAATAAAAAAGATAGACAAACCACTGCAAAACTCACCTAAAAAAAGAGGGAAAACACCCAAAACAGTAGGATCACAAATGAAAGGGGAGAGCTTACAACAGAACCCCCAAAAATACGACATATCATGAGATCATATTATGAACAACCATACTCAGCTATGCTAGAAAACCCAGTAGAAATTGACAGATTCCTGGAAAAATACAATCTTCTGAGATTGAAAAAGGAAGAACTAGAAAGCCTAAACAGACCAATCACCTCAGAGGAAATTGAAGATGTAATTAAGAAACTCCCTAAGAACAAAAGTCCAGGCCCAGATGGATTTACAGCTGAATTCTATCAAACATTCTGAGAAGACTTACTACCACTTTTCCATAGGCTCTTCCAAACCATCCAAAAAACAGGAATCCTCCCCAACTCCTTTTATAAGGCTAATATCACACTCATCCCCAAAGATGGCAAAGACACCAACAAGAAAGAAAATTATAGACCAATCTCACTAATGAACATAGATGCAAAGATACTCAACAAAATCCTAGAAGACTTACTACCACTTTTCCATAGGCTCTTCCAAACCATCCAAAAAACAGGAATCCTCCCAACTCCTTTTATGAGGCTAATATCACACTCATCCCCAAAGATGGCAAAGACACCAACAAGAAAGAAAACTATAGACCAATCTCACTAATGAACATAGATGCAAAGATACTCAACAAAATCCTAGCAAACCGAATCCAGCACTTCATCAAAAAGATCATACATCATGACCTAGTGGGTTTTATACCAGGAATGCAAGGTTGGTTCAACATACGCAAATCAATCAACATTATACATCACATCAACAACAAGAAAGACAAAAAACACATGATTATATCAATCGATGCAGAGAAGGTGTTTGACAAAATCCAACACCCTTTCATGTTGAAGACACTCAGCAAAATAGGGTTAGAAGGAACCTTCCTCAAGATAGTTACAGCTATCTATGAAAAGCCTACAAGCCAACATTATACTTAATGGCAAGAAACTAGAAGCATTCCCACTAAGATCAGGAACTAGGCAAGGCTGTCCACTCTCTCCACTCTTATTCAATATAACCTTAGAAGTCCTAGCAATAGCAATCCGACAAGAGAAGGAAATCAAAGGAATCCAATTTGGGAAAGAGGAAATCAAACTATCTCTATTTGCAGAAGATATGATAATATACATTTAAAACCCTAAATAGTTCACAGTAAAACTCCTAGAAACAATTAACCAGTACAGTAAAGTGGCTGGATACAAAGTCAATACACAAAAGACAGTAGCATTTCTATATACAAACAACAAAGTCGAGGAGAGAGAGATTAAAAATACAATTCCATTTAAAATAGTATCAAAAATACCAGGTACCTAGGAATCAACCTTACAAGGGAAGTGAAAGACCTATACCAGGGAAACTTTAAAACACTACAGAAAGAAATTGAAGAGGATCTTAAGAAATGGAAGAATATCCCATGCTCATGGATAGGTAGAATTAACATAGTCAAAATGACTATCTTACCCAAACTACTGTATAGATTTAATGCAATCCCAATCCAAATTCAGATATCATTCTTTAAAGAATTAGAAAAATCAATCACAAAATTCATATGGAACCACAAAAGACCCAGGATAGCCAAACACATACTGAAAAAACAAGAAGCTGGGTGGCATCTCCTTACCTAACTTGAAAATATACTATAAATCCATAGTGATCAAAACAGCATGGTACTGGAACAGAGACAGGACCTCAGACCAGTGGGTCAGAACAGAATTCTTAGACATAAACCCCCAGAGATACAGCCAACTAATATTTGATAAAAGAGGCAAGAATTTGAAATGGAACAAAGAAAGTCTCTTCAACAAATGGTGTTGGTACAACTGGAAAACCATATACATGAAAGTGAAAATTTACCCATATCTTACTCCTTATACAAAAGTCAACTCAAAATGGATCAAAGACCTTGAAATCAAACCAGAATCTATAAAGTTTATCGAGAATAAAATAGGCAGAACACTCGAAGACCTATATATCAAAAAGGTCGTCAAGGATGGAGCACCAAAGGCAAGAACTTTAGCATCAAACATAAACAAATGGGACTACATCAAACTAAAAAGCTTCTGCATGGTGAAAGAAACCTTACTTAACACAAAAAGACAGTTAATAGAATGGGAAAAAATCTTTTCTTTTTTTTTTTTTTTTTTTTTTTGGTTTTTGGGCCACACCCGGTGGTGCTCAGGGGTTACTCCTGGCTGTCTTCTCAGAAATAGCTCCTGGCAGGCACGGGGGACACCGGGATTCGAACCAACCACCTTTGGTCCTGGATCGGCTGCTTGCAAGGCAAACACCGCTGTGCTATCTCTCCCAGCCCGGAAAAAATCTTTTCACTCAACATATCAGATAAAGGGCTAATATCTAGAACATACAAAGCACTCAGAAAGCTGAGCCCCCCAAAACAAAATAAAAAATGGGGAGATGAAATGAATAGACACTTCTCTGAGGAAGACAAAAGGATGGCCAACAAACACATGAAAACATGCTCACTTTCACTCATCATCAGGGAGATCCAAATCAAGACAACAATGAGGTACCACCTTACAACAGTGAGGATGGCTCACATCAAAAATAATGGGAACAATCTGTGTTGGTAGGGATGCGGTATGAAAGGCACTCTCATCCACTGCTGGTGGGAATGCCCCCTAGTCCTACACCTATGGAGAACAGTCTGGAGAGTGCTCAAAGAACTCAAAATTGAGCTGCCATTTGACCCAGCAATTGCTCTCCTAGGTATCTACCCCCAAGTTGGAAGGACATTCATTCCAAAGTATGTGTCGCAGCACTCAGTATAATAGCCAAGTCATGGAACCAACCTCGATGCTCAACAACAGATGAATGGATCATTAAGATGTAGTATCTATACACAATGGAATACTACATGGCAGTCAGAAATCATACAATCACAGACTTTGCAGCAACGTGGATGGACCTAGAACATATTATGTTAAACGAAATAAGTCAGAAGATGAAAGATAAACACAGAATGATAGCACTATTCTGAAGCACCTAGAACATACACCTTATAGACAACTAATACTCAACAACCAAATAACAGGGTTTAACAGGGTAGAAACTCCAAACACTGTAATAGTCAACATATACTCGGGAGTAGGATCCAAAATACAAGAAAAAAGAGCAACACAAACTCTTCTCAATACATTATACCACAAAGAAACCAGCAATAGCAGAAACAGCAGCATTGAGAGAACAGGTATGTAATCAGCCTTCTAATACAAAGGCCCTTAATAATCCCTTAGGGATCTTATACAGAATCACAGGTAAAGAGCACCATGGGAAATCACTGACTCTAATGAAAATATCTCATAACACTATGTTTTAATGCCTTAATCTTGCTATATATATATTTGGTTTTTGGGCCACACCCGGTTGTGCTCAGGGTTACTCCTGGCTGTCTGCTCAGAAATAGCTCTTGGCAGGCACAGGGGACAATATGGGACACCGGGATTCGAACCAACCACCTTTGGTCCTGGATCGGCTGCTTGCAAGGCAAACGCCGCTGTGGTATCTCTCCAGGCCCAAATCTTGCTATATTTAAAATAACTTTTCTATCCACAGGCGTTCTTGGATACAAAGGGTGGACAAACTAAGATGACATCTTGGGACTCAGTCACATGAGATACCATACCCAGCTTGCACTACAAGAATGTCCTGAGAAAACTCTTTAACATACACTTTATCTCTAGGTTATACCTTCTTTTAGGATTTGAAGCACGTGACCAATCAGACCACTGAAGCAGCAACTGTAATGTACAGACTTATACTACAGGCCCTACTCATCAAACACATTCAAGCAAACCAGCATTCCCTTGCTATTTTCTCCTCTCTTCTCACTACTTTCTTTTTATTTTTCTTTTCTTTCCCTTTCTTCTCTTTTCCTTTTTTCTTTCCTCTTCTCCCTTTCTTTCTAATGTATTTTCTCTTTTCTTCCTTCCTACTCCTTCCATATACTTTCCCCTTCCCCCCCTTTGGAAATCCAACTATCCCTTCACCCCTCAATCCCATCCAGACCTCCCACCATATTAAAACTCTTCACCCTCAGTTCTTAATCCATTAGGCATCAAGACTGACCTCCTACCCCAATGAACCAGTACCCAGCACCCAAGCGAAGGGACACCCAGTCAAACCCACACCTCGTCCCCTGCAAGAAAAGGCAACCAACTCCCCTGAGGACTCAGGCTGCGCGGCCCTCCCTACCAACTCCCCCTAACTTGGACTGTTATTTGAAACCGGATTTAGCTCTAAAAGTATTCCCAATGCAAGAGCTCTTCCAAGACCTCCCTGCCACAAATCTTTACCAATCTCAAGAAGGTCAGGGGCTCTGATGGAAAGATGCCTGGGAACCCACATACCACAAGAAAATCCCAAAAGACAATGGGGAAACCTAAACTTTCAACATAAGTATAAGACCTGTATTATATAAGACCACCTCCTTACCTGCTTATCCCCAAAAGTAAACATCACTTTGTTCCTTTAATTACTTTGTTAATTCATTTTTTAATGTTTGTTCTACATATACATAGGTGAGCACATATATTTTTATTCCTATTTTTATCTTTTTTTGGGTGTGTGACCTGTTTCTGTTTTCTTCTCTGTCCACCCCCAAATGCACTGACAATATAATGTAGCACCATTTCTCCCTGCAAAGGCACACTAATAAAAGGGGAAATCCTACATATAAAAATGAGCTCTTATCTACTAGGGATAAGAACTCATACTTGTTTACAATACAGGGATATCTCCCACCTTGAAAATATGTCATGTGGACCCAACTTAGACCCCAGGTTATTAGACTCCATCCATCCAGCCTTGAACCCTGGATCCCAGACATAGACACGACAAAGTTCTTCACAACAGCTACGGGAAACAAATCCCAATTGGGACATCCTTAATACTGCTGGGCCACCAACAAGTGCCAGCTCTAATACGATATCCTGACAACGAGGAAAATGGAAACAACTTGACCTAAGAGCAGGTTATCCTACCTCACCAGCTAACGATAAGACAAAATCAGAAGACTTGTCACCCTTTGGTTGGTCCAAAAGCCAAGATCGCAAGTTACAGATGACTGGCTACTAGAACCATGAGTGGACTGTATATATCTTGGGGCCAAAAAAAAAAAGCCCCAGTCTAGGGTTTGAATTACGACCTGCACAACAACCATGATCTCCAGTTCCAAAGGTCTGGCTGAGACACTTGCAATGGAATGGGGCTTCTGGAAACACAATGAAAGACACTATCCTAGGTTCCATTCTAGGATCAGTGCAAAGACCAAGACCACCAACCACAGAAGATGGATTAAAATGACACTGAGGGAACAAAACTTCTAGAACCACAAAGAAAGACTTCATCATAAATCCCGCTCCTGGACCTGTGCAGATACTGAGATCTCTAGATACAGAGATCTGATTTTATCACCCAGGAAGGAGCAGAAGCCTTCCAAACAGCACAAAAGCACCAAGGGGAGAGTAAATGAACCTGAATGAAGTCTATAGTTAATCCCATGACAATATACTCCAAGGGTGGAGAAACCCCATATATCTTAGGCCAAGTGAATTCCTTTTCGAATGACCCCAATATTTACTGTGCCATTGCAGGAGGGGAAAGAAAGGCAAAAAGCACAAAACATTTTTATATATATTATATTTTTTAAATACTCATGTTTTTTATTATTTTTTTATTTTTATTTACCTATCTACTTCTTGTTGATTTCCTTGTTTTGGTGTGGTTATTGAAGTTGTTGTCCCTATTTATATTTATATTTTTTCCTTCTTTTCTTTTCTTTCTTTATATGCCCTGCCATGTTTTTTATCTCAAGACCATGGCTATTTTTGTGGTGCTTATCATTGTTATTGTTGGAGTGCTCACTGGATATTTGACACTTCTTTTTGTACTGTTGGGGTGTTTCACCTTATTTTTCTCCTTCGTCTCTCAAACCGATGATGAGAGCCTCTAGAAGGATTCCGCCCATTTTCGGCATATTCTCTTCTTCAAACAAAACCACATAACTTGAAATTTCTAGTCCTGCCTCCCAGTTAGAGGGGGAAATAAGGGAGGCACCAAGACCAAACAGATGCAAGACTACTAAGTAGTAAAGTAGGTACAGAGGGAACCACATTTTCTAGCAGCCCTGGGGGTGAGGGAGGAGGATTTGGGAGGTAGGACAAAAACGGAAGTGTAGAGAGGACAAATCGGTGATGGGAATCCCCCTAATTTTATGTAAATATGTACCTAAAATATTATTGTCAACAATATGTAAGCCACTATGTTCAAAATAAAAATTACATTAAAAACATAATATATATATATATATATATATATATATATATATATATATATATATATATACCTTTTAGACATCTGGAAAAAAATGGTTTTGAGTCTGTAAAGTTTCTGAGCTGTTATTTGTCTGTGAAACCATGTATTGTTCCTTCAAACCTGAAAGTGAGTTTTGCTGGGTGCAGTATTCTAGGCGAAGCATTTATTTCATTGAGTTTTGTCACTATGTCCCACCACTGCCTTCTGGCCTTGAGTGTTTCCGGTGACAGGTCTGCAGTAAATCTCAAGGATGTTCCCTTGAATGTAATTTCTCTTTTTGATCTTGATGCTTTCAGAATTCTGTCTCTATCTGTGGGATTCATCATTGTGACTAAGATGTGTCTTGGGGTGCTTTTTCTGGGGTCTCTTTTAGTTGGTACTCTTCAGGCATGCAGTATTTGATTGCATGTATTCATTAGCTCTTTTGATTGCATGTATTCATTAGCTCTGGTAGTTTCTCTTTAATGATGTTCTTGACCATTGATTCTTCCTGGAGATTTTCTTCCTGGGTCTCTGGGACTCCAATGATTGTTAAGTTGTTTCTGTTGAGTTTATCATAGACTTCTATTTTCATCTGTTCCCATTCTTTGAGTAATTTTTCCATTGTTTGATCATTTGCTTTAAGTCTTTTTTTTCAATTTCTTCTGCTGTATGGAATTGTTATTCATCTCATCTTCCAGTGTACTAATTCTATCCTCAGCTGCTATTAACCCGTGGGAAAGCTCAACCATGTTTTTCTTCAATTCATCTACTGAGTTTTTCAGACTTGTTATTTGACCTGAAATTTCAGTTTGAAGTTTTCTGATTTCTATCTTCATATTCTCTTGATTCTTATTAGTGTTCTCTTCTATACTTTCTTTGAGTTCTTTGAACATCTTCCATATTGTGACTCTACACTCCTTATCTGAGAGACTGACTAGTTGCTTGGTCATGTTCAAGTTATCAGAGTTGCCATCGTCATTCTCTATGTCTGGCGCTGGCCTGTATTGTTTCCCCATTGTCACACTTGTATTATGGGTTTTTCTACGTGTTGTGGTTGAATTCATTGGCTAAATGATGTGCATGGCCAGGAAGCAAAGTGAAGCGGCCATGCTCCTCTGGCTCCACCCTTTCTGGGCTTGTAAACTCACCTCCAGGGAAGGCTCCAGGGAAGGCAAGCCATCCACAGATGAGCCACACAGGAGAAAATCGGGCCAGAAATGGATCACAGCACAGAAGAGAGGCAGATAGGGGTGCTGGCATCTGAGTTCCAGCAGAGTTCAGTGGCTTCCCCTTTCTGGGCTGGTAAACTCACCTCCAGGGAAGGCTCCAGGGAAGGCAAGCCGTCTGCAGATGAGCCACACGCAGGATAAAATCAGGCCGAAAATGGAGCACAGCACAGAAGACAGGCAGATAGGGGTGCTGGCATCTGAGTTCCAGCAGAGTTCAGTGGCTTCCCCTTTCTGGGCTTGTAAAGTCAGCCATTTCTTACTCACTTGCTCACTGGGTAGCTTCAGAATGTAGTTTTTTGGGGGGTTCGCTTCCCAGGGCTCTGAGGAGAGCTTCAAGGATTCAGAAAAAAACAGAGAAGCACAGGACAGGGCTCCCTTGAGGTCCTCAATTTCCCCAGAAGAAGCACAGCAAGGCGGAGACTCCACAGATGAAGCAATCAGCACTTCACTTGGCAGTCCCCACAGTCAGCCATTTCTTACTCACTCATTCGCTCACTGGGTAGCTTCAGAATGCAGTTTTTTGGGGGTTTGCTTCCCAGGGCTCTGAGGAGCGCTTCAAGGATTCAGAAAAGACAGAGAGCACAGGACAGGGCTCTCTTGAGGTCCTCAGTTTCCCCAGAAGAAGCACAGCAGGGCGGAGACTCCGCAGGTGAAGCAATCAGCACTTTACCTGGCAGTCCCCACAGTCAGCCATTTCTTACTCACCTATATTCTATTGTAATTGACTTTAAGTTGGGTTAGTTCTGTCCTTTATTTTTTTCACCCAATGCACCTGATCCATTTGGCCCCTGGACCCCGTCTACTGTTTTTTTTTTTTTCTCAATTTGTAAAAAGACGTGGACTTATGAGGTAAAACAAAGTGACTAATGTTTCATGTTTCTATTTATATCTAGAAGATAGAAATAAAAAAATTTTAAAGCAAAAGGGGGGGTTGTGGAAGGGTTTATGGGGTTTTTTGTTTGTTTTTTTGTTTTTCTTTTTTGGTCTGTTTTGTTTTGTTGCATAGGCGCAGTAAACATTGGAAAAATTAAAAAAAATATCCATGGCCTAAATAAAACAAATACTCAAATCAGGGTCTCTTGACCCATGAAGCATACTGCCAAAAGACTTACTACAGGCTCTGGGCATGTTAATTGTTCAACCCAAGACCTTTCTTTAGGGCCTCAAAAAAAGTTCTATTCTTGGGCCGGAGAGGTGGCGTTAAAGGTAAGGTGTCTGCCTTGCAAGCACTAGCATAGGACAGGCCGTGGTTCGATCCCTCTGTGTCCCATATGGTCCCCACAAGCCAGGAGCGATTTCTGAGCACACAGCCAGGAGTAACCCCTGAGCATCGAAACGGGTATGGCCCAAAAACCAAAAAATAAAAATAAAAAAAATAAAGGTTCTATTCTACTGCAGTTGTCATAGTCAGAATCTGTCTTCTGTAATTAGAAATCTAGTTTTTGCACAGATCCTAAGTTGAAGCCGGGGTATCATGGAACATCTAATTTTATCTGACCGTTAGGTAATGAAGCAGGGAAATCTGCCCTTAAAGCAAGTCATTACTGTTTCCTCAACATAAGGCTGTCATCTGAACTTACCTTGGAGCAAGTTGGTGCCAGGGCAGCAATAGGGCCTGTCCCAGGGGGGAGTTTGATTTCTGATGCTGATGCAAAAAAAAAAGTGTCAGTTCCAAGAATGGGTTTCAAGGTTTGGGGTTGGACAGTCAATGTCTGATCTATTGAAGCCTAAGTCAAGTCCCCATGACAAATGTTCAGGGTAAAAGGCACCCCTGCACTATAAAATTTATGGGTTTTTATCACTATTAGATGAAAACTTCTTTCTATATGTAATATTTTCCCATTTTAGCGTGCCTATGCAAAAAAAAAAAAAAACAATGCCACATGATACTACTGGTGCATATCGGGGTAAAAATAACAAGCTAAACTATCTCTATAACCTGGTTTTAACCTGAGCTTATATCCTAGGCAAGACTTTTCTATTAGAATTTCCTACTAAGCATATCCAAGAAATGGATGGGGGAAACTACCTCACATGTGGAAAAAAGAAAAAACACTAAGAATTATAACTATTAAGAAAATTTATCTTTTTGATGTGTGCCAGTCTCCTGTAAGAGATAATACTTCTACATCATGAGCCTTTTAATCATCTGTATTTCTTCTTTGAGTAAGTTTATTTCCATGTTTGAATGAGGTTAGATGTCCTTTTCTTGTTAAGCTCTAGCCAGTGCCTTATATATCCTATATATTAAACCCTTTATCAAATGGGTATTGAATGAACAGTTTCTCACAATCTGTGGACAGTCTTTGAATTCTGGTCATCATTTTCTTTGAGATACAGAAGCTTTCAGTTTAATGCAGTGCCATTTGTTTATCTTTTCTTTCACTTGCTTGGGCAGTGGTTCTTATCCTTGAAGATGCCTTTAGGATCAATATCATGAAGAATTCAGCCTACATTTTCCTCTATGTACCTTATAGTTCTAAAATACATTTTTAAAATATTAATTTCAGCTGTGTTTAGCAGATTTCAATAACAAGGTTTCAATATACACACCAAATTTTCTAAAGTGCCATGCATCTTTGCAAGTCAGCTAATGTCATTTTGACAATGCTACTGATTTAGTAGGGTAATTACTTAGATAATAACATTTGAAACAATTGAATATTAATTTTTCTTTAAAAAATTCACTTTTTGGGGCTGTGCGGTGGTGCTAGAGGTAAGGTGCCTGCCTTGCCTGTGCTAGCCTAGGACAGACCACGGTTTGATCCCCCGGCATCCCATATTGTCCCCCAAGCCAGGAGCGACTTCTGAGCGCATAGACAGGAGTAACTCCTGAGTGTCACCGGGTGTGGCCTAAAAACCAAAAAAAAAAAAAAAAGAATTCACTTTTTGGACTGGAGAGATAGCACAGTGGTACGACATTTGCCTTGCAAGCAGCCGATCCAGGATGGACAGTGGTTCAAATCCCGGCATCCCATATGGTCCACGTTCTAAGCACAGACCCAGGAGTAACCCCTGAGTGCTGCCAGGTGTGACCCAAAAACAAACCAAAATTTTTTTTTCATTTTCTTCAGGAGCTATCAAGCACATGCATACAAACACAATTACAAAAAATAGAAAAAGTTAAGTTATATTTATACTGATTTAAATAATATCAAAAAGTTCACTTATCTAGATACTAGTTTTCTAAATTGTGGGTTGTGACCTGAAATAAGGTCATTTTACTGACATGGGGGCAAAAAATGGCAACAGTAAAAGATTTTTGAATATGCAACAGCCAAAAATAATCCAAAATTAATTCCATAGAGAATCCAAGGTGTTTCTGAAAGTATTTGGCCTTGTGGCATTTCTAAAGCAAAGAGGAGCTGCAAGTGGAAAAATTATATTTATTTTAAATATTAAGTGAAAGATCTTAATATTTGAATGATCTAAATTAACAAGAAGAAATTAAGTCACAGTCTTGATTATCTTTTGGACTATATATATACTCAAAGACAATAGTAAATAGTAGAAATTATTTATTTATTTGATTGTTATTTTGGAAAGACCAAAAATTCAATTCCTTAAAATAGATGATGGATGGATAGATAGATGGATGGATGGATGGATGGATGGATGGATGGATGGATGGATGGATGCTGGATAGATAGATGGAGATACAGAGGTGATTGATATAGATATAAACATAAATAAAATTGCCATATATACTCAAGTATAAGTCAACCCAAGTATAATCATACCCCCCTAATTTTACCCTAAAAACTGGGGAAGCTTAGTAACCTGAGTATAAACTGAGATAGAAAATGCAGCAGCCACTGGTAAATTTTAAAAATAAAAATATATACCCAAAACAATTACAATAATTGAGGAATCAGTAGGTTAAATAATTTTTCAATATTTATTGCTAAAGAAAAACTGTAAACTAGCAGCAATAACTTTAAAGTGCAGAAAAACCATAGCTTAACAGGTAATCAAGTTAAATCACAAAGGTTAAAATCCTTCAAAACTGCATTCCTCCTTCTGATTGTATGTCCAAACAGAGCTTCAGCTGTATCTGATGTGAGGTATCAGCATAGACATTGTCATCATCACTGAGTTCACAGATACCATCCTCAGTTCAGCCGCCTTCCTCTTCAGCTCAGCTTCGACTTGTGGACTGAGCTGAAGAACGCCCCCTTTAGCAGATAGCAGAAGACAATTGGAGACTACGTTTATTTGATTTGGTGCATTGGCAAATCAAATAACCTGTACGATCCAATTATAAATTGAGTGTAAACCAAGTTACACTTAAACTCGGATTATACTTGAGTACATATGGTATGAGCTTCTCTGGAGAGTCCTGACTAACATAGAATTGCTTCAAATGCGTACCTTTTATTTTATACCACATTATCATCATTCTGGTGCCATATTCAGCCACTGACCCAAGGAATGCCATTAGCTTCATAAACAAATCTCATTATAAATATCTGCCTATGTAGCACTATAATTAAAGTGTTTGGTGTTGAATAATAGCATAAATTCAGGTCTATTTTCCCTTGGCCCAATCCATATGAAGGCTATGTCTTGGAATTCATAACTTTTTACAGTTAACAAAAATAAAAGGGTGTGAACTACTAAATATTATGCTAACGTCTAGAATGGCACTTCAAAATGGCACACAGGAATCAGAGGGATAGTACAGAGGGTAGGGCTCTTGCCTTGATGCAGCCAGCCTAGATTGATCCCCAGTATCCCTTATGGTCCCCTTAGCACTGCCAGGAGTGGTTCCTGTGTGTAGAGCTAAGTCTAACCCTTGAACATTGCCAGATCTGCACACACACCCCAAAAGGGGGAAAAAACAGCAACAACAAGAAACAACCATTCAAACTTTTCTTTTTAAGTACAGAAATTTATACTGCATCTGATGTTAAAACTAGCTCACTTTCAGATGAGGTCTTGTTCTCAGGGGTGAAAGGAGTTGTAAAACTAACAAAAATTAGTCTTACATTTTCAAGCCATGTTCCCCCTTGAACACAGTTTTTGCCTGCTTACTTGCTTTATTCCAGTCTACAGAAGCTGGTGTTCTCACATAAATACATTTTTCACTCTTTCGTCACATCTTTCTTAGTAGATTTTGCTCAATAAAAGCTAAATTGCTTAATTTAAAAAAGAAAAACTAACAAGTTGGTTTCAGCATTTTTAAAGTTGAAATTTCAGATTTCAGCATTTTTAATAAAATGCAGACCTGATAGGAGAGAAGTAGTAGCAGTAGAAAATGTTTATTATTGCTATTATTTCTTTCTTTTGGGAGGGGATTTTGGGTCACACCCAATGGCTCTCAGGGGTTACTCCCGGCTCTGTGCTCAGAAATTACTCCTGGAAGACTCAGGGGATAATATGGGATTCTGGGCACCAAACCCAGGTCTGTCCTGGATTGGCAGCATGCAAAGCAAATGCCCTATTGCTGTGCTTTCACTCTGGCTCCATATTGCTATTCTGTCTATATAATAATCATTACATTATAATACCTGGTATTATCAGAATTGGCATATGAGAACAGATGTTAGGCAATAACTCTCCTTTATTCTCTCCAACAACTTTAGGGTCAAAACTAATGTAGAGATGGATCTCACTTAGACCTATTAAATAGCACCCTCCTAAATCATGGAGAAAGCTCAATATGTTGTTAGTCTTTATTTGATCATCTTCTCTTCTTGAATCCCTCTCTTTAACTGTAATAGGGTAATACCATTAGAGACTATAGAGTGAGTTCAGAGGTGGAAAGGAAAAATGCCACATATAATTTTAAGTATTTCAACTAATTCTGGCAGTCACAAAATCAACTTGGGTTATTCAATAGTCTGCTTCAATAATCAAATTTATATGTTTCATCCTTTAAGACAGCTTTATGTTTGGTAGCAAATTTTTGTATGCTTATTTCATAATTCTGAAATTTGTGTTTACTTTGATTAACCACTACAAACAAAAATCTTGGGGGTCAGAGATATAGTATAAAAGTTAAAGTGCTTGTCTAGCATGCAGTTGACCCCAGTTCAATACCCAAGTACAGAGCTGGAAGAACCCTAAAGTTCTCCAAAATTTGACTAAAAGAATGGCATGTGAGCACCACAACAAAGTATTTATGACCCCCAGTTATAGGAAAAATAATAATAAAGGAAATAATAAAGGAAAGGGAAGTGCAAGCAAGTAACAACAGACTATGAAGGAGCTCAAAATGAGTAAGAAGTAGATTGCCTGTCTTGAATACAGGCATCGGTTTGGGAAGGAGGGAGGGGGCATAGGCGATGGGAAGGTTGCACTGGTGAAGAGGGGTGTTCTTTTTATGACTAAAACCCAACTACAATCATGCTTGTAATCATGGTGCTTAAGTAAAGATTTAAAAAATGTTGGGGCCGGGAAGGTGGCGCTAGAGGTAAGGTGTCTGCCTTGCAAGCACTAGCGTAGGATGGACCACGGTTCGATCCCCCGGCGTCCCATATGGTCCCCCCAAGCCAGGGGCGATTTCTGAGCGCATAGCCAGGAGTAACCCCTGAGCTTCAAATGGGTGTGGCCCAAAAACCAAAAAAAAAAAATGTTCACACTGGAATGAACAGCAATTTGCTGAATCCAAAACCAGCATCCAATGTACAAATCTCATTACTTGCCCTAAGTCATAGTCATCACAAACAGCTTCAGCAATCCAGGCTTTCTTACTGTTTACTCCACATTTACCCTAGTTAATTTAAATTATTTCTCAGCCAAACCCTGCCAGCTCAGCTTGCAAATTGCTGACCTGCATTATAGCTTGTGATTTTTAAAAACATGATTCTATAAGACTCACAAACATTGTAATATTTATGACTAAAGTCGTCATGATAACAATCCCTTACATCTTCAATGAACAGTTCACATTCACAGCCTTGGTAGAAATGAATTATAGGTATAATTATCATGCTTAATATTCATTAAGTTTAAACAATAAATTAGAAATCAAAACAATGTAATGTATGATTGTTTTGTTCCTTAAATAAGATGCTTCCCTACTGATCTCATCAGAAACACGATCTTAAGATATTGTAACAACACAGTCTTTTATATTTCTGATTAATATAAATTTAGATCATAGGAAGACTTGGATTTTCATAGGAATGCTTCTCTTGTGCTGTAACTAAGATGCAGAGTAAGGAAGTATCTGTGACTATATGACTAGTCAAAGAGATAGTGTAAATGGCTAGGGATAGGAAACAGTAAGATATAAAAGAGGGCACTGCCAAGTAACTTTCTATAGTTTTTGGTGGCAGGGGCCCACACCAGGCAGTGCTCAGGGCTTACTTTTGGCTCTCTGCTCAAGGATAATTTCCTTTGGGGCTCAGGGGAAATATGTGGTGCCAAAGATCAAAGCTCAACTAACCATACGCAAAGCAAATGACATCCACTGGACTAGCTCTTCTGCCCAAGGTTACTTTCTCTTTGACCCCTGTCCCCTCCTGTTCTTGGAGAACTGGCAAAAAAGCAGCAGTTTTCAGTCATGATCATGTGGCCTGGGAACCAAGGAGAGTCAAAATGACAAAGAGCCTTAGGGCATTGCGAAACGGGCTCCAGAGCCTAACCACAGACTACAGAGCATCTGTGACAGACCCGGAGGAGAGTGGTGGCCTTTCAGAACAGAATCTATGAGAGATCAATGTGGATTTTAAGGGACAAAATTAACAAGAAACAAGTATGGACCAAGGGCTACATGTCCAGTGAACCAGAGAGCATGAGACCTGGATCTAGTATACTGGGGATCCGGAAATGCTTTTTTTTTTTTTTTTTTTTTTGGGTTTTTGGGCCACACCCGGTGGTGCTCAGGGGTTACTCCTGGCTGTCTGCTCAGAAATAGCTCCTGGCAGGCACAGGGGACCATATGGGACACCGAGATTCGAACCAACCACCTTTGGTCCTGGATCGGCTGCTTGCAAGGCAAACGCCACTGTGCTATCTCTCCGGGCCCGGAAATGCATTTTTTAATTGTTTTTAAATTTTATGAAAGTAACAACGATTTACAAAGTTACTCACAGTTGGTGAAACTTTCTTAAAACTGTTAAATAATATGAGTTGGATGGATAATACAGCAAATAAGACACGCGCCCCAGTTCAATACCAGTTCAATCTCTGGCAGCACGTATACTCACATGAGCCCTGCCAGGTGTGGCCCCTGAGCAAGAGGCAGAAGATCCAAAACCAAATTTAATTAATAGCTTCTACATTCATAAACACCTAGAGTCTTACATGCTAATCTTGTATAGAAAACTCTTAGGGCTACTCCAATTTGGGGGCTGACAGTCAGGAGCCCTTTAGTTGTTCCCTGACTTGTCACGTAGTATCACCACTCCTTAGCCAAAACTAAAGTGACTGTGTCATTGTTACCTTCTCTTCTATTCATTTATTTTGTGTTGTGTGACAAATTTGAATCATACTTCCCAAAATATTAAATAAATAATAATATTGTGTATGTTCCCCCAAAATTCTAGGAGCAGAACCTGCCTGGAGAATGCAAGTCACTTCATCTCTTTGAGGACTCATTTAACTCAGCATAATAAGCCTCTTTATATGCACCCGTATATAAGCAAATTTCATGACTTCAGTTTTTTTCTAACAGCTGCATAGTATTCCATTGTGTAGATCAATGGTCCTCAAACTACGACCCGCAGGCCACATATTGTATTTATTCCCATTTTGTTTCTTCATTTCTAAATAAGATATATGCAGTATGCATAGAAATTTGTTCATAATTTTTGTTTTTACTATAATCTGGCCCTCCAACAGTCTGAAGGACAGTGAAGTGGCCCCCTGTTTAAAAAGTTTGAGGACCCCTGGTGTAGATGAATCACTGTTTCTTTATCTACTTATCTGTCCTCAGTCAGTTGGGTGTTTCAAGATTCTTGCTATTGTGAATAGACTGCAATGAACGTATGAGTGCAGAGGGCTTTTCCACATTGTTTTAGGGCCCCTAGAGTATATTTCTAGAAATAGTATTACTGGGCCATATGGAAGCTCAATTTCTAGTTTTTTGAGGATATTCATACTTTTTTCCAAAAAAGGCAGGCCAGTCTACATTCCCACCAGTAGTGCGTGCATTAATTTAAAACCGAATCTCTTTGCTTTGTTGTTCATAGAGACAACTGGACTGCTTAGAGAAAAGTCATTAAAGATGGGGAGGGGCTGCCAACTATTATCTCTCTACAAAATGTTTCCCTTCAGTCTTTTAGGAGTTCCTCAATTCAATGAATCCACTAGTTAGGATAGGCAATATTATGCTGTAGTAACAAGCAATCCAAAACCTCCTAAAATTTATAAACACTGAATTTTATCATAGAGTGTAATTCATAATATATAAAGCCTAAAATTAGTGTCTGTCCCATAACTTTGGACTCTAGAAAATCAAGTTGGTAAAACCAGAATGTTGCCAGCTCTGCAAGCTCTGACTCTGAGATCCTAGTGCTCTGGCCTAGAATCCATCCTTACACATGAGTCACTAACAGAGCTTGTCTCAGGGCCTTACCTAACTATAAGAGGGCCAGGATGTCCACTGATCAAGGGTTTAGAATAGAGAGTACCCCACACTTGAGAGCACCTTTAACTTCATGTTATCTGTGTGCATCATATCCTGACTCCTTGAAGCCCCTCAATGAATGTCATACTTTGACTTAGATCCTACTGCTAATACCTTTTAAGGGAAAAGAAATCAAAGATTAAATCAATAAAATCATAAAAGCATCACTACAGTTACAACTTAGACTTAAAAAAATACAATGGCCTTAAAAAAGATACCTGCTATTAAAAAAAAGCCACAAGGGATTACCTGTCCAAAATATCCCAAACTAGAAACAGCTAGTAAAAACTCCAAGGTTTGTTAAATTACTCCTCCAATAATTGCATGAGGCAAAGAGGTATCAATCTGTAAAAATATGTAATATTTAGGCACCAGAGTGATAGCATAGTGGGTAGGGCATTTAACTTGCATGCAGTCAATCAGGTTCAACCCCTAGCATCCCACATGGTCCTCCCAAACCAGGTGTGATTTCTAAGTGCAGATCTAGGAGTAACACCTGACTGCCACCAGGTGTTGCCCCCAAACAAAATAAAAAAGTAAAATTTAGTATTAGCATTCAAATCGATGATGAACTTCATTAAAAATTGTCGAGTATCCCTGTAACCCCTACCATCCAAAGCACTGCCTAAGAAAACTAGAATTCCAAGTCCTATTTCTGGAATGAACTAAACAAGTTGGTGAAGATTGTAAATTAGGTATTATACATATGTTATACATAAATTAGGTATTACGCATATACATATTATATACATATAATATATGATTTTATTACCATCAGACCAGAGGCATCAGGATCTGATATTAATAGAAACATAAAGTCTAAATTCCAACTTGGGCCAACTGAACGAGCCCCCTAGTAGTGGGATCCACCAATCTAGGGCTGATCAAAAACTCCAGGTGATCTGACACACAACAATATTGGAAAAGCTCTGATATAGAACTTAGTGCTTTAACCCTTTTTATAACTGTGGCCCTGTCCAACCTTCTCTCCTTCCTGCAAACCCCTTGTTCTACCAATTAGTCTTCTAGCTTCTTGTTGCACCCTCTGTACCTATGCAATTGAATATCCTAAGGGAACACAGCATGGATCATATAGACCTCACTTGAGAAATAGGTGTCTATATTTATCTAAGATAAAGTCAAAAATATGAAAACTAGAGAATTCCATTCTTTGTGAGCAACTCTTCTCAAGTCCTTTGAGCATTTTATGAGGGAATGGGCTAGCATTTCCAGTTTCATAGAGTTCTAAAATCATCATAGATGGCTCCATACCATTTCTCCATCCATTAAAAATAAAGGTTTAATTAGCACACAGTGCCCCACTGAGAATTAATCAGTTTAATCACTACCTCAACACACTTTTGGGCCATTTTACCATCTGTTATAACATAGAAAAATCAGTTACCCCAGAGCAATTAAGGTTCTCTCTAATAAAGGGTAGGTACATCCAAAATAAAAATACAAACATAGACTCACAAAGAAGCTTTTCTTTGCTCCTCATGAATTAAGCGCTTGGTTCTATTCCCACTGATGATACAGAAAGGCCAATTAATTTGGAGAAGCATTCCAAAAACTAATTTATATGCTCTCATTTTTATCTCTTTTTCTGCTTACTGCATGTGGACAATGGAGCAACTTTTAATCAAAGTTTTACCAAGTGATGCCAAACCAAGCAAACATTATTGAGTGCCAAAAGTCAAGAGTACAAATATCATTTACAAGTCATAACACCTAGGCCTTCCCCAATCTGGACCCAACATGCTGTTTGTTTTTCTGGAAGACATTTTATTTACATCACACTAACAGGCTTGCCGGCTCCACACTGTGCTTTCAACACTTCCCATCTTCCCTGTGTCCATCACAGCCCTCTCACCCAGTTTGGCCGGGCCTGCTCTAGCTCCTGATTTGGTAAGACTATGGTG
Organism: Suncus etruscus; assembly: GCF_024139225.1. Classification (NCBI taxonomy): domain Eukaryota; kingdom Metazoa; phylum Chordata; class Mammalia; order Eulipotyphla; family Soricidae; genus Suncus; species Suncus etruscus. The sequence continues at coordinate 26,418,562 of NC_064857.1, read as the reverse complement.
CAAAGCTGTGTTTACTTCTCAGACTAAAAGACTGTGCCTTCCTCTTGGAAATTTGGCAGTATGTGATGCTAGGATGGGCCACTAATCCAGGAGTCATGCAGAGCTGCACTATCCTCTTCTAATTCTCAGATGCTTTAGTTTCAATGCAAGAAGAAAGGCAAGGGCATTTCTACACCCTCCTCACCCATTTTCCCCTGACCCCACCATATTGAAGGCTTGTTTCTTGACTTTGGTAATACTCAAAAGTCCAGCTAAACGAACATTCCTATGATTCTCAGGAGAATCATCCACTTCGGTGAGTGCCACTCGTAACCCCTCACCTCTTTCCTTTCCTATGGGAGAGGGAAGAGAAAAGGGAGTTGCAGCCAGGAAGGGACCATAACTTAAAGGAATCTTAAAATATTGTGATTTAAAAAAATTGTTTTTCAATGTTGATTTTTAAACTTTTAAATCTTAAATTTTTTTAAAAGGTGAGGAGACAGAATCTTTACTAATTCTGAGCAAGTCAGAAGCTAGAGGACACTACAGCTGACCACATAGATGTGAATTTTTCACTGACTGTCCTCTAGGGCTAAATTCCCAAGAGAGGATGTTGGACATCCATGAGCAAGACATTTTCATTAGGATCTCTCCACCATCCTCTCTCTCTCTCTCTCTCTCTCTCTCTCTCTCTCTCTCTCTCTCTCTCTCTCTCTCTCTCTCTCTCTCTCTCTGTCTGTCTCTCTCTCCCACCCTTCCCTACACACCATGCACACACTTGAACCACACCCAGTAGTGCTTCATGCTTACTCCTTGCTCTGTGCTCAAAAACAACTCATAATAGTGGTCAAGGGACTTGACCCAGTATGTGGTGCTCAAGATTGATCCAGATTTGGTGGAATGCAAAGCAAGCATCATAACCCTGCACCATCTCCTTAGCTCCAACTTTATTAAATCTTTTATTTGGGGGGGTTTGGTTTTTGAGTCACACCGGCTAGTGCTCAGGGACCACTCCTGGCTCTATGCTCAGAAATTGCACCTGGCAGGCACAAGGGACCATATGGGATGCCAGGATTCGAACCACCATCCTTCTGCATGAAAGGCAAATGCCTTACCTCCATGCTATGTCTCCGGCCAAGTTTGTTAAATCTTAAGAACTCAATATAAGAATTAGATCTACTGTACACCTGGAATGTCATTTTATTTCATTTTTTTTGTTTGTTTTGGTTTGGTTTTGGCTCATACCCAGCAGGGCTCAGGAGTTACTCCTGGCTCTGTGCTAGAAATCACCCCTGGCAGGCTCAGGAAACCATGTGGAATACAGGGATTCGAACCACCATCCTTCCTGGTTCAGTTGTGTGCAAGGCAAACGCCCTACTGTTGTGCTATCTCTCCAGCCCCAGGAATGTCATTTTCTAAGTGAAATATTTTTACTCATTAGTTTTACATTTTATGCTAATATTACCATAGAATATGGAATATCTCTACTTTAATCAAAAATACTTTGCTTCATACATAATATCTCAGCTTACATTAATATATTTATGGAATTATTATAATGCCTGCTTCTGATATTTGACTACAACTTCTATAAGAAAATGGAAAATACCAGGCTGGTATTTTGTAAATCTGTAATAAACTGTAATTAAAAAAATGTTTAATTAGCCCCAAAACTACTATTTCTGACTAGAATTTCTCCCAGATAATAGAAGCCAGTAAAACAATAAAGTCATCTTAAAAGCTTTTAAAGTACAATTAATAACCAGTCCTTTTAAATATCCCCAGAGTATCTGGATCCACATCCGGGGACCTGCAATTTCTTTTTTTTATTATAATAATAGTAATATTTTTTGTTTTGACCAAAGTGGATTACAAATCTTTCACAGTAATATTTTAGGTACATATTGACATTGAATCAGGGGAATTTCCACCACCAAAGTTGTATGTTTTTTTAAAGGTATTCTTCAGATAATGATGATGTTTAGACTGCTTAAGAATCTATTTTAGGGGTCAAAGTGATAGCAGAGTGGTAGGGCGTTTGCCTTGCAATTTGTGGTAGGGCAATTTGTCTTGCCAATCCAGGACAGACCTTGGTTTGATCCTCGATGTCCCATATGGTCCTCCGAATCAGGAGTGATTTCTGAGTGCATAGCCAGGAGTAACCCCTGAGCATCATTGGGTAATACCTCTACCTCCAATAAAAAGAATCCATTTTAAGAATCAAGAGACCCAAATTTTAACGATTCAAACTTAAAATGGGCCTGTTATAATGGCAGGCTGGGACAAAGGAGGGTGGTGTGGATTGCACCTGGGCAATATTGTGGAGATAGGTCAACACTGGTGGTGGGATTGGCCCTGATTCATTCTATGTTTGAATAGAATATGAACCATGAAGGACTTTGTAGATCACAATGGTTTCAATTAAATAAAAATTTAAAAAATGAATCCATTTTAGAGAATCAAAATTACACTGAAGAGATAGATAGGTGTTTACTTTGCATGCAGCTAACCCTAATTCCATCCCCAGCAACACAAATGATAGCGTAAGCACCACCAAGAGTCACTCCCGAAGAGAGCCAGGAATATCCATGAATAACACTGGGTGTGATCCAAATCACTCACACAATGTAAACAGAATTATAAACTGACATTTTCTTTTTCATGTCACAGTTCTCAAATATACTTTAAGCTTAGTTTACATATGGCTTTTCATTAGAGCTCCACCACCACTCTCCAAATGCTTGCTTTGCCATGCTTTATTTAGAGCACTTAACATAATTTGTAATTTTGTGTCAATTTGTACAAATTGATTACTTATTTCCTATTTTCCTGCATCATGAATTTTGTCCATTTCCTTGTCACACCCCAGGATCTAGCTCAGATCTTGTGCATATAACCCTTTAATAAATGAAAGCATCCATCACTGTATTCATTTGCCCTATTTAATTTCATTGCCATGTGTACTACATAGGTAGGGAAGGGCATAGTATTTGCAAGTTAATGAGATAAACCAGAATAAATAGGAGACTCGAGATCTCATAGTGATTAAGTGGCATGACCACAAATAACACCAACATTTTAATTCTATTTCTTTCCAGTCCCCCACACTGTCTCCCTCCTTAAAATACCAGAGCATAATGCCAGTTTATTACTATCAACTTTTCTGGCCAGAGGATTACCTATGTCTCAAGGATTCTTTTCAATTGGAAAATCATGCAGGCACTATTGTACAAGAATTTAAGGTCTACAGAGTATTACTTTGATACATTTCTTTAATATGACCCTCTTGGTTACTATATTTATTACATTTGTAATTATAGTACAATACTATTATCTGTACTCATTATACTGTGTATTAGGTCTTTATGGTTTATTTACTATACTTACAAGTGTGTACCTTTAAACACCATTTATCTTTTCTCCCTCTCCCTTCCCTGAGAGATCCTGCATTTATTTACTTAAGTTGTGCAACAAAGAAGCAAAAGTAATTGAAAGTTTCTAAAGAGAATTTGAGCATTTTCTATTCACTTAACAGAGAAACTATATGAAAATATGTAGGTAGAAAATTGAAGTTCATTGAGAAATCTGGCAAATAAATTCTAGTTCTATTGGAATGAAAATGAACCTTATAAAATGAAGATTATTCAGCTATTAAAAATGTTTCAGGGACTGGAGAGATATCACAGTGGCAGGGCGTTTGCCTTGCATGTGGCCAACCCAGGGTGGACTCAGTTTTGATTCCCAGCATCCCATATTGTCTCCCCTGAGCTTGCCAGGGGGATGTCTGAGCTCAGAGCCAGGGGTAACCTTTCCTGAGCACCACCAGGTATGATCCAATAACAAAAACAAAAACAAAAATAAAAATAAAAAATAAATTAAAGGGCCGGGCGGTGGCGCTGGAGGTAAGGTGCCTGCGCTAGCCTAGGACGGACCACGGTTCAATCCCCCGGCGTCCCATATGGTCCCCCAAGAAGCCAGGAGCAACTTCTGAGTGCATAGCCAGGAGTAACCCCTGAGCAGGGTGTGGCCCAAAAACCAAAAAAAATAAATAAATAAATAAATAAATAAATTAAAATACCCATGACATTCTTCAAAGAAGTGGATCAAACACTTCTGAAATTTATTTGAAACAATAAACACCTTCGAATAGCTAAAGCAATCCTTGGGAAAAGTAATATGGGAGGCATTACTTTCCCCAACTTTAAACTGTATTACAAAGCATTAGTTATCAAAACAGCATGGTATTGGAATAAAGACAACCCTCAGATCAGTGGACTAGGCTTGAGTACTCAGAGAATGTTCCCTAGATATACAATCACTGAATTTTTGATAAAGGAGCAAGAAATCCTAAATGGAGCAGGGAAAGCCACTTCAACAAGTCGTCTTGGCACAACTGGTTAGCCAATTACAAAAAAGCAAACTTAGACCCCCAGCTAACATCATGTATGAAGGTAAAATTCAAATGGATTAAACAAAGACCTTGATATTAGACCTGAAACCATAATGTATATAGAACAACACATAGGTAAAGCATTCCATGACAGTGAGACTAAAGGCATCTTTAGGGAGGAAACAGCACTCTCCAAACAAGTGAAAACTGAGATAAACAGATGGGAATATATTAAGCTGAGAAGCTTCTGCACCTCAAAGGAAATAATGCCCAGGATACAAGTGCCACCCACTGAGTGGGAGAAACTATTTACCCAATACCCATCAAATAAGGGGCTAATATCCAAGATATACAAGGCACTGATGAAATTTTACAAGAAAAAAAATCTAATCCCATCAAAAAATGGGGAGAAGAAATGAACAGACACTTTGACAAAAAAAAATACAAATGGCCAAAAGGCACATGAAAAAAATGTTCCACATCACTAACCATCAGGGAGATGCAAATCAAAACAATGATGAGGTACCATATTACACCACAGAGATTGGCACACATCACAAGAATGAGAACAAGCAGTGCTGGTGGGATGTGGAATGAATGAGGGAAGTAGAAAGCCTGTCTCAAATACAGGAGGGAGGGTGGGAATGATGCACTGGTGAAGAGGGGTGTTATTTACATGATAGAAACCCAACTACAGTCCTATTTGTAATCAAGGTGTTTAAATAAAGATATTATAAAAAATTAAAAATGAAGTCTCCAAAATTGATAAAAGAATTCTTTGTCAGAAATAAAGTACATTTTATAGAAATCTAAAATAAAAAATGTATGTTTATGAAGTAAATAAGTAACTTATGGCTTGGGGGTTCTCTTTTCTGCTTGTTTCTTTAATTTGGGGGCCCATACCTGGTCATGCTCAGGGCTTTTTCCTGGCTCTATATTCAGGGATCACTTTTCACAGAGTTAAAGAGACCATATGTGGTGCTAGAGACTGAATCTAGGTTAACTACATCCAAGGTAAGTGACTATATTATCATTTCAGCCTCAAATAAGTTTATTTTAACCTAAATAACTTCCAGGTAACTAAAAAGATTGTCTAAAAAATTATTTTGAAAAGCTAATGATAAAATCACAATAATAGTGTTAAATTTACTCAATTGATCATTGAAATCATGGTTTTAATAATAGTAAAATCTACATCATCGCTTAGAAACAATACTTTGTGAACAGATAACTTGCCATATTTGCACTATATGTATACAGATAATATTTAATCATAATAGTTGGTTTGGATTATAGAAAGGCACAAGAAGAATCAGTTATTGAGCGTATTAACACACCAGTAATTCTTCTTAAAAAAAAAAAAAAGGATGTACAAATTCTTCAAATTATACTGACAGAAAGCATTTCTAACAAAAAAAAATCCCTGATAAAAGAATAATAAAAAAGGCTATAACAAAGTAAGTAATTAGCAGTTATAATAAATTAAGTGATAGAATCAGAGATAAGATAGCTAATCCTTTAGAAATGACAGCTTTTATTGAGTAGTTAAACTAGCAAACAATAACCTTAGTGAGCTTTTGACTCTAGGCCTCCTAGGGTCTTCTCTCAGACATTAAATCAGATTGACTCTCATTTGAACTGTGAAAGACATTAAATCAGTAGGAGCAAATTAAAACAAAAGGTAATCATCAACTCACAATATCTTTCGAGATAGAGAAAGGCCCAGTGGGAACTCAGGGATTTGGTAGTAAACTTGAATTGTGACATCAATGAAAAAAATAATAGCCTTCAAATTAAAAATCACAGATGATGCCAAAGCAAAAAGAAAAACAAAAAGAACAATCATTACTAAGTAATTCTGAGGTCAGTGAGAAAACATGTGTAAAATTTTTGTTTGTTTGTTTTGTTTTGTTTTTTTGGTCCATCTCCAACATGTGTGAGATTTTAATGAATGAAGAGACACAAAAAAGCTACAAAAAACGTTTTTCTATTTTTGTACCTAAAGGAATCCATAATAAATTAAAAACATAATATTATGAAAAATGCAAATTGAATTTCTTACATTATATTAAAAATTATGTATCCTAAGCTTTAATAGTTGCTCATTCTTTTTTTAGTGTTTTCATTCTGTCTATATTTCCATGTTCAATTTTATCATATTTTTCTGTTTTGGGGTACATTCACAGTTACTCCTGACTGTGTCAAGGATTACTTCTGATTGGGCTAAGAGAACTATATGAGGTGCTAAAACTTGAACCCAGGTTGGCCATATGTAAAGCAAATACCTTACATGCTATACTATTGCTCTTTCTATTAAAATTTGGGCCCGCAGAGATAGCACAGCGGCGTCTGCCTTGCAAGCAGCCGATCCAGGACCAAAGGTGGTTGGTTCGAATCCCGGTGTCCCATATGTTCCCCCATGCCTGCCAGGAGCTATTTCTGAGCAGACAGCCAAGAGTCACCCCTGAGCAACGCCGGGTGTGACCCAAAAAACAAAACTAAAAAAAAGTGTTTCAATTTTAATGGATTTTCTTTACTCTTGATTTAAGTAAAAAAAAAAAAAAAAAAAAAAGTTCAACATTTTGTTTAGGAGAGGTTTACTACTGACAAATGGTTTAATTTTTAGTTTGTCCCTAAAGGCCTTTATTTGTCCCTCATATATGAGAGTCTTCTGAATACCCATTTTTTAAAGTAAATAAACCTAAGGTTTCCAAAACGAGACAGCATAATCTAAAATTATCTCATTAAAAAAAAACTGTATCATAAATAACACAAAGTTTTAACCTGTCAACTCAGAGAAACAATTTATCTATTAAGTATTTGACAGTCTACACACATTAAAAGGGAAAAAAATATTTCCTTTTCAACCTAAATAAAACTTCTAAGGATCCTGTGAAGGTTTTTTTCCTGACATATAAGTCATTTTAAATTTAAAAAGATATAAGCAATGTAATTAGAACACAGCCAATATGCCAAATTAAGAAAAATAAACAAAACAGAGAAGACATAGCATCACTTGAGTCATTTAAAACTAGCTTGGTCAGAGCAAATAAACATCCTGCCTCCCCAGAGCTACTTAAGGGATGACGGTTATAATTACTCTGTCCTCAGTATTATGCCAGGTTAATTATTATTTTTTTTATACATTTTCCATGTACTGAAGTACATTTACTGACTTGAAGTGTAGTGCTTCTTCTTGAAGATGTGGAGGGGGCAAGGAGGTTGTACTGGACAGGGGGAGAAGGAAATATAGGTTTTATGTTTTTGTTTTAGTCTTTGTTCTTCACAGGTGAGAATAGGCCAGCAATCCCCTTATCGACTGCCTCCGTAGATTAGTAAGTGACCTCATTGCAAGTTGACAGACAGGGAGACAGAATAGAATAGTGGCAACTGACTCATAGTAACACATGATCCCTGGCCTCATTGACTCTGGGTTCCTCCTAACCCAGTGTGTGCACCAGTTTGAGACACAGGGTAACCGCTACTGAGAATTAGGAGTGTGTTTAGCAAAGCAACTTGGTGGCTAAAATGTCAGGATTCTACACCCAGGATAGGGAAGTACCAGTGTCTGGTACTGAGTGAAGCTCTGGAAGTAGAAATAGGCACGAGACATATATGTATGTAGGAACTGACTGAGCTAAAGTTCAGCATCCTGAGAAAGCTATAATTAAAACCCAAGTCATCAGTCCAGTAGAATCCACAAGAAACCACAAGAACTAATAAGCAGGGAGAATGTACCTGGCATGTGCACAAATGGGGCATGCTAAGGCAAAGCACACTGATCAAAATTTAGGATAAGAAGAGATTTTCTGAGACACATGTCAATGGAGTTAAAAGCTTTAAAAGTGGATGCTTATGGGCCCGGAGAGATAGCACAGCGGCGTTTGCCTTGCAATCAGCCGATCCAGGACCTAAGGTGGTTGGTTCAAATCCCGGTGTCCCATATGGTCCCCCGTGCCTGCTAGGAGCTATTTCTGAGCAGACAGCCAGGAGTAACCCCTGAGCAATGCCAGGTGTGGCCCCAAATCCAAAAAAAAAAAAAAAAAAAAAAGTGGATGTTTATGAAGCTGATGGAGTATTTATTGTATTAGTGTCCACTGCAATTACAAAAGAAAATCAGATCATAACAAATTCAGCCACAATTGGTGATCTCATAGCATAGATCCTATGATTCACTGATAATGAAACCAAATTTATCCACCCATCACTTTTAATTTTGTTGTTGCTGTGTAGGCCACACCCAGTGGTGTTCAGGAGGGGGTTGGCTTGTGGTACCAGGGGTGAAAACCAGAACTTTGAACATATAACACTCTCAGCCTTTTCAACATTCAAACTTACGGCTTTTTTAAGAGAAATTAGATACAAAAAGTAGGAGCCGAAGTGATAATACAACAGGGAGAATGCTAACCTTACACACAGTCAACCCATGTTCAATCTCCAGCATCACATAATGATCCTCTGAACCCACTAGGATTGATCCATGAGTGCAGAACAGGAGTAAGTCCTGAACACCACCAAAAACAAAATAAATAAATGAATAAATAAATAAATAAATAAATAAATAAATAAATAAATAAATAAATAAATAGACTTACTAGGTCTTTATGCCTTTGCTTTGCCCCTGCAAACTGTGTCAGACAAAATCACTATGATTCAGTAGAAAAGGATCTGATAATAATGTATGAAATAGTTTCCATAGGAAAATAAGAAAATAAGAATTAGAGGGAAAAGGATCAGAGAGATGTACGTCAGGCAAGGTGTTTGCCTTGCAAGTGGCCAACCAGGACTTGTTCCCTGGCACCACCAATGGTCCCCAAACATCACACAAAGACTAATTTCTGGGCACAGAGTCAGGCGTGGCCCCTTAGTAACAACAGGCATGGACCACACACACACACACACACACACACACACACACACACACACACACACACACTCACATAATAGGTAAACAGAAAGTATTTTACCTCCAATAAAAGCAAATAAGGATATTATTTCTGGGAAACAGTATGAAGTTACTCCCCTAAATTTCTTTTCTCATATACAACTAAGACACATATACACACAGGTATAAATGGACAAAACCACATGTTCATGTGTAAACACAGACTGTGTATTCTCTTTGAGAGAAGTTAATTAAATTCAGAAATCATATTTCCAGGGCTTTGCCTCTTTATAAGACAACCATCTTCCCATTCATAATAAACCACATAAGCCAAGCTATCAGTAAGCTGCCTTTCCATAGGAGGCACAGGCCACTCCAGAAACCACAAACACCTCTGAATTTGTGATCATATATAATCAGAATTCACTGGGTGGAGGCCTGAGATTTGTGTGTGTGTGTGTGTGTGTGTGTGTGTGTGGTTTTTGGGTCACACCGGCAGTGCTCAGGGGTTATTCCTGGCTCCAGGCTCAGAAATTGCTCCTGGCAGGCACGGGGGACCATATGGGAGGCCGGGATTTGAACCGATGACCTCCTGCATGAAAGGCAAAATGCCTTACCTCCATGCTATCTCTCTGGCCCCGAGGCCTGAGATTTTTAAGTTTAGAACATGACAGAAAAAAAAAGTATAAAGATAACCTTGGAACATATGTGTAAGTTTAGGGCCTGTACTCTTTAGTAACTAATCTTAATGAACCCCAATCATAACTACCAGAAACCTTGAGCAAGGGCATTTTATAAATAAGTTATTTGTAATCAAGAGCATTTGTATTTTTGTACCTGTTTTGGGAGAAATACTCTATTTTGGATAAGAAAAGTGAGATTCCAGACTCCAGGAAGCAGAGTCCATGTATCACTATGCAGGGGAAAGGGAGGGTTGAAACTCACAAAAGAGATATTGCATAGCCATGGACACCCCCAATATAATGTAACTATATCTCTCCTGGTTGAGTAACCAAAACAGTGAACACACACTGGGACCATCAATGTAGATATATTGCACAAAGCTTATCATGTGGCCAAACTGTTCAAAAAAGCCATAAGACAAATCTGTCCCCTGACAGCTGAAACAAAAACTTACATGACTTTTCCTGAAAATTGTTTTTTAATAACAACAGTTTGTTTATTTGAATGCTTAACTGTGCCCAACCAGGTTCTGTTTCAAATGCATCTTGCATATCAATTCAGGATGGCTGACTAAGATCCCTATCATAATAAAGATAAAAATGGAGCAGCAGAGAAAGGCCACAGAACTGCCCCAGGTTATCCCCTAAGAACTGAGGTGAAAACCCAGACACAATGCTACACCTAGTAACCACGATCTTTAACCACAAGTTTCACCTGCTTCTGGATCAATGGCAGATCCAGAAGAAATAAAATAAATAGGTCCCGAGAATATCCTTTGAGACATTCCCATTCAATTCTATCCATTGACAAACACAAAAAGTTAAAATAAAAAAAGAAATGCCAAGTGGCTTGGGAGAGGTGCTACATTTCAAACCATCTAGAACAGGCAGTGCTAGGTAAATAGTCAAAGCAGAGCAAGCTCTAGGGAGAACTCGGAACAACTTCTCAGCAACAGAGTATAGAGGGCTAGAGCTCAATGGGCTGAGTTCAGAGGCATGGCTTCCATCCCTGGCACTGCATGTTAGCCTAAGCACAACACGGACCCCTACACATAGAATCAGGAGTAGACCCTGAGCACTATCAAGTACTTCTCCAATAAGAAAGAGTACCATACAGACTCTCTAATTAAATTTCTTATAAACTTTTTTAAGTATCACCATAGATGAGGTCTTATGTTTCCTTACAGAAAAGGAAACAGATGTTCCAAGTTAGTCAAAGCCGGATGTGAGGGCGATCTGGCTGCGACATCTGTCACCCCATTGATCGCCAGGGTTGATTCGGCTGATCTGGCTGGCTAGGAGGGTGTCCCCTTCCTCCCTCACCGCTCCATGTGCGTCCCTCCCGAAGCTGCGCGCTCGGTCGAAGAGGACGGCCTTCCCCAAATAGAGACGGACCGTTCTTCGGTCGAGGGTATACGAGTAGCTGCGCTCCCCTGCTGGAACCTCCAAACAAGCTCCCAAGTTAGTCAAAGCCATGTCAATTATGATAGATGAGGGATAGAGCATAGTATAGCAAGTAGGGCATTTGCCCTGTACAGAATTGGCCTAGGTTTTATCCCTGGTATCCCATATCATCCCTGGAGAACTGCCAGGAGTGATTCCTGAGCATAGAGCCAGGAGTAAACTAGGAGCACAGAAAGGTATAGCCCAAAAGTCAAAATAATCATAATAATGATAGATGAGTTTATATCAAATTCCAAATGGGACATCTATTTATGGTTTAGCATTTTGACAAGACTGGATGGCCTGGAATGCCTTAAGACCTAAATTTACTATTCTTAAGGTGACATGAGGTCTTCAGAGATATATTCCATGATAATCCAGGAGTATTCTGGATTATCCCATAGGCTTCCTCATTATAAATATGACTCTAAATGTAACAGGAGAAGTTTTACAAGCCAGAAGAAGAATACTTGGAGCTAGAGGAATAGTACAGTAGGTAATGCACTTGACTTGCACTGAGCCAGCCAAGATTTAATCCTTGGCATTCTTATGGTTCCCCAATCCCTACCTATATGCAGACCCAGGAGTACATCCAGAGCACTGCTGTGTGCGCATGCACGTGCACACACACACACACACACACACACACACACACACACACACAATACAAGCCAAAATTATTTCATAGCTTTACACTTTTCCTTACTCTCCCTTCTCCTCACTGTTGCTAGGTAGAGCTCAGATTTTCAGTAATGATTCTTAGAGCTGGTTATACCACTTTTTCAGATAAACTTGAGCACATTTTTTGGTTCTTTTTTCAGGGGAGGAATGATTTTTTGGGGGAGTTTGTGTTGTGGGTTTTTTTTTGTTTGTTTGTTTTTTGTTTTTTGAGCCATATCTGGTGACACTCAGGGGTTACTCCTGGCTATGTGCTCAGAAATCACTCCTGGCTTGGGGGACATATGAGACACCAGGAAATTGAACCACAATCCGTCCTAGGTTAGCACATTCAAGGCAGATGCCCTACCACTTGTGCCACTGTTCCGCCCCCTGAGCACATTCTTTAACCTCTATCTCCTCATATTGAAATATGAAAAATAAAGATCATGGCTCATTTTGGATAAGGAATCTAAACTACCAAATGTAAAAGTCACCCTTTCAACATACAGTGGTGTTGAATAGGAAGCCAAAATAAAGTAGACCCCTTCCATTACACCATACAGAAAAATGCTTATAAACTACCAACAAAAAATATGAAAATCTCTACAGTTAAAATTTTCTTTAAGGAGGTCAGAGCCATAATACAGCAGGTAGGGCCCTTTCCTTGAACAAAGCTGTCCCAGGTCTATTCCCAGTACCTCTTATGGTTCCCAAACTCATCAGAAGTGATCACTGAATGCAGAGACAGGAGTAAGCTCTGAGAACTTCCTGGTATGAACACTACCATCACCACCACTCCCAAAAATGTCATGTAAGCTCAAAAACTGAAGAAACAACTTTTAAAGAACATGAAAACCTTCATATTTTATAATCACTAAAAATAATGTACAAAACACACAGCAGTACTACAAATAATCTATGAAGAACCCAATATAATGTACATGCAATAGCATATATGGAGTAATGGTTTGACAGAAGTAACACAATTAGTTTGCATTCCCTAGCCTATGCTTTCTGAAAGGGCTTCCTATTTGGAAAGCCACAAAATAATTGTTACTTTCAGAATCTATAGTCTAGAGATTTCTACTTCCACTTCCAAAAATAAATCCTAGACTATAAAAAATAAAGCTTCTAAGAGCAAATAGATCTGTATAGTAAGGTGGCAGTCTACAAAACTAACATCAAAAATCTATGACTTTACTATATACAAATAATAAAAGACAAGAAAAAGATTTTTTTAATCCCACTCCCAATTATGCCTAAGAAAATCAAGTATCTATGAATCAACTAAGAGATAAGACTTATACAAAGAAAACTACAAAACACTGTGTCAAGAAGTTAGAGAATCAAATGGAATGGAAGCACTTACTCTGCACATGAACTGAAAAGTTAAAATGGCAATACTTTCTAATTAAAATGGAAATACTTCCCAAAAATTGTACAGATTTAATGCAATCCCTATAAGGATACCATGACATTTTTCAAAGAAATAGATCAAGCAGTCCTAAAATTCATATAGAACAATATCTCCACAAATAGCTAAAGCAATCCTTGAGGGGAAAAGATGAGAGGCATTACTTTCCTCTACTTTAAATTGTACAAAAGCAGTAATAATTAAAACAGCTGGTGGGGCCAGAGAGATAGCATGGAGTTAAGGCGTTTGCCTTGCATACAGAAGGACGATGGTTCGAATCCCGGCATCCCATATGGTCCCCCAAGCCTGCCAGGAACGATTTTTGAGCATGGAGACAGGAGTAACCCTGAGCGCTGCTGGATGTGACCCAAAAACCAAAAAAGCAGCCTGGCACTGAAATAAAGACAGACTCTCAGATTAATATAATAGATTTAAATATCCTGAATATTTTGAATATTTGATATTTGAATATCCTTTTACCAATTTATCATTTATAAAGGGGCAGGAAATACGATGTGGAGCAAAAGCTTCTTCAACAAGTGGTGTTGGGAAAACTGGTCAGCTACATGCAAAAAAAAAAAAAAAAAAGAACTCAGACCTCTCTTTAACACTGTGCAAAAATATGACTCAGCAATGTCATTCCTGAGAATATACTCTAGGGACCCAACATTAGAATGCAGAAAATCGGGGCCGGAGATATAGCACAGCGATATTTGCCTGGCAAGAAACCGACCCAGGACTTAAGGTGGTTGGTTCGAATCCCGGCATCCCATATGGTCACCTGTGCCTGCCCGGAGCTATTTCTGAACAGATAGCCAGGAGTAACCCCTGAGCACTGTGGCCCAAAAAAATAAAAAAAATAAAAAATAAAAAGAATGCAAAAAATCCCTTTGCTTTTTATCTTCCTTGCACATCTATTCACAGTAGTCAAAACCTAGAAACAACACAAGTGCCCAAGAACAGATGAGTAGATAAAAAAAAAAAAAAACTGGTGCATCCACACAATGGAATACTACACAGCTGTTAGAAAAAATGAAGTCATAAAATTTGCTTATGCAAATATGGAGTGTATTATGCTAAGTGAAATGAGTCAAAAGAAAGAAATATACACAGAACGCTTGTAGTCATTTGTGGGATATTTAGAAAAAATATGTTAATAATATCCAGAGACAATAGAGCCAGAGGGACCAGTCCATGGTAGAAAGCTTGCCACCAATAGCAGGGAGTGCAGTTAGGACAAATAAGAGATCACTATGATAATGGTAGATGAAAACGATCACTCTGGATAAGAACTGGTTGCTGAAAGGAGTTAAAGTGTATACCTGATACCCCTTTAGTAATAATATTGCAAACCACAAGGTTTAAAAGAAAAAGAGAGACAGAGGAAGAGAGGAAATGTCTGCCATTTCTCTGGCAGACCAGAGAGAGGTCAGGGTTGGGGTGCAGAAGAAAAAATTGGAAAACTGGTGACAGAAAATATGCACTTGTGAGTGTAGGGTGTAGGACATTATAGGTGTGAAGGAATGGGTGTAGGACAATTATGAACACCTTTGTAACTTGGTATCTCATGGCGCTTTAGTTAATTTTATTATTGACAAAATTAAATAAATACACGGTGGTTTGAGAGGTTATACAACGGTTAAGGCACTTCTTTTGCATCACACTGACTCAGCTTTGAATACATATATGAGCATCAAGGGTCATTCCTAAGCACAGAGCCTTGAATCATCCCTAAACATTGTTGGTTGTGCCTCACATATACAAAAACAAAATACATAACAGAGTGTTAGGAGTGCTTAACATAAAAAAAATTTTAACTTCTCTTTTGACAGCTCCTGAGAGAATCATTTTTGTTGTGGGTGACTTTCCGGTATCTAGAGGAAGTTCAGCAGCATTATTAGCCAATTGCCACCAAATGCCAATAAGCTCCTCTGAGTTCTGACAATAAAAATGACACCAGGCACTGCCAAGTGAGTTTCTGGGGCTGGAGAAATTACTATTTGAGAACTATTATTTTAGGATGACTGTACCCTATGCAACTTTCCTGAGATCCAGAAGACACACATACTTATGCCCAAAAGGAATCAGTTAAAATTCCAATAGATATTAAAATAATTCTAATAGGTATACAAGCACACAGCAAATAAATTTTCTAGGATATGACACAGGCTGGGAGACAAAGAACTCTATCCAAAGGCTTGGACTTTTCTGATGTTGAATTTATGGAGTAATTATTCTAACATATATAGGTGTATGTTGTATAAAAATAAATTTAACAGTGAGATGAAATCAGAAGACACTCCATCCTTTGATCTGTGCAAAAACCAAGATCAATAATTACAGAAGACTGACTACAACAACCAGAATTAGAGCAGAACTTCTAGAATCAAAAGAAAGACTCTATCCTAGACTTCATCCTAGGATCTGTGCAAAAACCAAGATCTCTAATTACAGAGGATTGACTTTGACAACCACAATTGAGCAGAACATTTCCTGGCACCATAAAAAGACCTTAGGGTTCGAAAATGAACATGTCCAACATGTAGTTGATCCCATGACAGTATGCCTCAAGGGTGGAGAAATCCTGTATATACAAGGCCAAGGGAATTTCTTATCTAATTTCCACAACAAATTTTTTTTGCCTGTGTAAAAAAAGAAATCTTGCCTTTTTTTATTATTTTTAAAATTTTTTTCTTTTTCTTTTAGATTGATATTTATAGCTTCTAGACAGGGGCTCCCATGCACTTTTTTTTCCTTTTTTTTAACAGAACCATAGACCATGAATCATCTTGTTCTGCATCATATTTCTATGTCTTCCTACAAATTTAGAAAAAAAAAAGTGGATGTACCAGGACAAAGCAGTCTCATGAACCTCGTGAGCATTGAGTGGAAATAAAAAATGATCAGATCTAAATACTCAACCCAGAGTCAATGACAATAGAATTAAGAAACCCAAACAACAGCTATACACAAAAAAATACCTGTTACACTAGCAGTCCAGGGGCTAAGGGTGGAGGTAAGGGATGAATGCTGGGAACAGTGGTGGAGGGACGTCAAAAATGGTGGTGGAAATGGCCCTAATTCACTGTCACTAAACGCCTGAAATACAGCTGTGAAAGACTTGTAATTCACATTGATGACAATAAAAAATTATAAAAATATATAATAAAAAAATTAAAATAGGGGCCGGAGTGATAGCGCAGCTGTAGGGCATTTGCCTTGTGTGCAGCTAACCCAGGACAGACCGTAGTTTGATCCCTGGAGTTCTATATGGTCCCCCAAGCCAGGAGCAATTTCTGAGTGCATAGCCAGGAGTAACCCCTGAGCATCACCAGGGTTGTTCAGACACACATAAAAAAAGTTGACTGACATAGGGCCCAGAGAGATAGCACAGCAGTGTTTACCTTGCAAGCAGCCGATCCAGGACCAAAGGTGGTTGGTTCAAATCCCAGTGTCCCATATGATCCCCCGTGCCTGCCAGGAGCTATTTCTGAGCAGACAGCCAGGAGTAACCCCTGAGCACCGCCGGGTGTGGCCCAAAAACCAAAAAAAAAAAAAAAAAAAAAAAAAGTTGACTGACATAAAAATACTTTCTTACTGTCATGATCCTATCTTGTTACTTTCTCTCTCTCTCTCTCTCTCTCTCTCTCTCTCTCTCTCTCTCTCTCTCTCTCTCTCTCTCTCCCCCTCCCTCTCTTTCCTTCTCTCTCTCTGGATCACAACAAGCTTGCTCAGGATTTACTCCCAGCTCTGTGCACAGGGCTTTGTGCATCCAGGTACCATACTTGGGACCCAAGAATTAAATTAGTGTCACTATAATAAAGGGCAAGCACCGAATGCTCTGCAGTATTTATTGTCACTGTAATGATTTTCAGTGTTCTTTTTTCTTTTTTCTTTTTTTGTGTTTTTTGGGTCACACCCGGCAGTGCTCAGGGGTTATTCCTGGCTCCAGGCTCAGAAATTGATCCTGGCAGGCACGGGGGACCATATGGGATGCCAGGATTCGAACCGATGACCTCCTGCATGAAAGGTAAACGCCTTACCTCCATGCTATCTACCCGGCCCCTCAGTGTTCTTTTTAATAGTGTTGGATATATTCACAATACTGTGCAACTGATCTCAAGAAATTTTCATCATGCTAAATCAAGTCAAACCCATTAAGACTAATTTTGCATTTATTTTATTTAAGCACTTGGAAAACCTATCATTTTTACTTTCTGCCTCAAAGAATTTGTCTTTTCTGGAAAAAGTAAGAGAAATCAGACATTGATTTCCCTTTGAGGACTACTTAAATACACTTAAGAAATTTTCTTAAGAACCATATTTTGGGGGGCTGGAGCAATAGCACAGCGTTAGGGCATTTGCCTTTTACACGACTGACCCAGGACGGACCTGGTTCAATCTCCATATGGTCCCTCAAGCCAAGAGTGATTTCTGAGAGCATAGCCAGAAATAATTCCTGAGTGTCACCAGGTGTGGCTCCCAAAAAATCATATCTGTTATAGGAAAATATGTTAGAATTTTCTTCCTTTGAAAGGCTGAATAATATCCCATGGTATGGTATAGCATATTTTCTTTAGCCATTCATATGTTGATGAATAGTTAGGTTGCTTTTACTTCTTGAATTCTGTGAATGGACTTTGAGATACTGCTTTTAATTCTTTTTTAATTGAAATGAAATCGTGGGCTCTCGTGACAATTTTTTTTTTTAGGGAACTCTTTCACCTTTTCAGATGACATATAGACCTTTTACTCTTAGAGTCTTTTTTTTCCTCCCTCGTAAAATGTCCACTCTTTTTACAGTAAGATATGAGCTCAATGATTTGATTTCTGCTACATCTTAACTTGATCACTGCTGGAGGGACTCATTCATTCCTGTTTGCCCCTCTTTGTGTCCACTACCCCTTCTTTTTGTTACCAGTGGCAAAGGAAAACTTGATCCTCAATATCCAAATCTATTTCTTTTAATTGTCACACAACTCACTGCTAAAATTTCCAGATTCTTTAAAACTTTAGAGGAGAGAGTGCATGGAGATACTACAGTGGATAGGGTACTTGCCATGTGTGTAGTCAACCCAGTTTAATCCGTTCAATCCTTGGCATCCCATAGGGTACCCCAAGCACTCTAAAGAGAAATTCCTAAGTGTAGAGTCAGGAGTAATCCCTGAGCATTTCTGAGTATAACCCAAAAAGAAACAAAAATATTTAAGAAAATGACTGGAGAGATAGGTAGTATAGGAGAATAAACTGATGCCAGTTCAACCCCCACTACAGTATATGGTCCCTGAATCCCTTAGGGGTCACTCCTAAGCAAAGATACACAAACAGCCCCTGTGTATCACAGGATATGGTCCACCCCTAAAATAATTTTTTATTTAAAATTTTAAAATGGGGACAGGGATATCACTTAGTGACAGAGCATATGCTTTACATGTATAAAGTTCTAAATGTGACTATTGACAACAAAAGGAAGGAAGGAAGGGAGGGAGGGAGAGAGGGAGGGAGGGAGGGAGGGGGGAAGGAGGGAACGAGGGAGGGAGGGGGGGAGTTCCAAGAACATGAGTTTATTTGCTTTCTTCTCCATCAGAGAACCTCAAGTAGTGGGCTGTCCTGAAGTTGCTAGCTCACAGATATTCCTCTGACAATTTTCTCTCTACACCGTAAGTGCAGGTTGAGAAGATTCAGGTTAAGAAGAATAGAAATGATACCTCCTTTGGTTACTAAGAAAATCAACACCATCTACCAAAGTCACTGTTTCCCATTGCTCTTAGCCCTAAATACAATGTCACACAACTGAGTATTTAAAAAAGTAGCCATAAGTGATGCAACACCCATAACTGATACATTTGCACTGGGCAATGCAGAGATATGGTGGGGTTCTTCCAAAGGCAGCAGAACTTCAATCAGCAACTGACTTTCCCTACAAGTTTCATATCCAGCACAGAGAAAGAATTCCCATCTGTGAAAAGTACCAAAGATTCATGGACTTTTCCCTCTTGCCTTCCCAAACATGCTCTTCCAACCAGCAGCCCAGTCTTAATCTGGGAGCATACTGGAAATATTAATTAGAACCCCAGATGAACAACTCTT
Organism: Suncus etruscus; assembly: GCF_024139225.1. Taxonomy (NCBI): domain Eukaryota; kingdom Metazoa; phylum Chordata; class Mammalia; order Eulipotyphla; family Soricidae; genus Suncus; species Suncus etruscus. The sequence continues at coordinate 26,399,018 of NC_064857.1, read as the reverse complement.
TGAGAAGCAAAATTTGCATCTGCAAAATCCCCCAAGTGACTCACATGTACATTCCATTTTCAGCAGGTCTTTTCCAAGCACAGACATTCATGGAAATGAGAGGAAAGAAATCGGGAAAACCAAACTTGAGAATCATATCATAAATATTACCAAAAAAGTTTGTTTACCAGTATTTGCCAGGGAGATGAATAAATCCAGATGCTCCCGACTATTTTCCACCTTGAAGCAATGAACCCTTGTGCTTTTGAGTGGGAGTCTATAGCTTCTTTCTCTGATGTTCATGGTGACTAGTTTATCTGTGAGATTCTAAAATGTTCTATGAACAAGGCCATGCAGAACCCAGCCCTGCAAGGTTTTAGGACAGACATACAGACATATGTGCTTCTTATCAGCTGTCTGTGTTATAGACACAGACCGGTGAATGACCAGTGAATAAAGTTAGGACTATTGAAATGGCCATTGAGAAAAAAGCTTAGCCAGGGCTAAAGATAACACAGCAGTAGGGCATTTGCCTCGCATGCAGCCAACCCAGGACGATGCCAGATTTGATTCCTGGCATCCCATATGGTCCCCCAGAGCCTGCCAGGAGCGATTTCTGAGCACAGAGCAGCCAGGAGTAACTCCTGAGCACCGCCTGATGTGGCCCCCAAACAAAAATAAAATAAAATAAAATAAAATAAATAAAATAAAATAAAGCTTAGCCAGTTTTAAAGGCTAAAGTGACTACCAAGCAGCTGATACCAATTCAGTTATGACTGAGTCCTGCCCATTATGACTTAGATAAAGTGTCCCAGAAAAATGCAAGCTTCAGCAACATCCTAGCAAGGAGCTGTCATGGGCCATTGTGTCCATTGTCTTCAATCTGCACTGAATTCAGTTCACCATTTTCTCCGCGTGCTCTGAATCTTTTCTTCAAATCCCTTGTTTGTCATTATTCTTCATGTTCGTTTTCAATAAGGATGATTTGTTTTAATTTATTCATGATTTATACAAATTCTACTTCCCAGAGGGATTTTATGGGGCTTACAAAGATGAGCACATTTGTAAACAAGACAAAGAGAATCAAAGCAGAATCAAAATGAAATAAAATAAAAACAAGTTAGAGGACCACTGGATGGCTCAGTTGCAAAAGATTCTGCCTTGCCCTCCTGAGGCCCAGTAGAGCTGAGCGCTTAATTTCCAGTAATGCTCTACATGCTCCAATAGGCACCGTCATGCTATCTTTGATAGTGCCAGAGATATAACAAAGTGTGTGCAAGTACTTCAAGTACAGAATGCAACTCCCACAACTTCCACTCATTCCAGCAACAAAAAAGGAAAGAAGGTAAACTTATAAAATTACATTAAAAATTAAAATAAAGAGGGGCCGGAGAGATAGCATGGAGGTAAGGCGTTTGCCTTACATGCAGGAGGTCATCGGTTCGAATCCTGGCGTCCCATATGGTCCCCCGTGCCTGCCAGGAGCAATTTCTGAGTGTGAAGTCAGGAATAACCCCTGAGCACTGCCGGGTGTGACCCAAAAACAACAACAACAACAACAATTAAAATAAAGAGGGAGCAGAGCGATAGCAAAGCAGTAGAGTGTTTGCCTTGCACGTGGCCAACCCAGGACAGGCCTGGGTTTGATTTCCAGCACCGGATATGGTCCCTCAAGCCTGCCAGGAGCAATTTCTGAGTTCAGAGCCAGGATTAATGCCTGAACACTGCTGAATGTTGCATTAAAAAAATAATTAAAATAAATAGAGGTCTTAGCAGATAATATACATTCATATCTTAATTTCTCTGCTTTGTTTTTTATGGGTCACCCTCTGTGGAGCTCAAAACTTACTCATGGCACTCAGAGATCACTCCTACTGGAACTATTTAACCCAGACTGGCCACATGGAAGGGAAGTCCTTTACCTGGTGTACTTTCAAGTCTGCGCCCACATCTTGATTTTTTCAAGGCCTCCTACTATGCCCCAGTGATTGTTCCTCTTCCAAAAAAAGAAATGAGGGAACTGATGACTAATGCTTTGAAAATAAACCTGAATGCTCATCTCAACAATGCCTTTATCTCTGGTGCATGAGTATACACAGGGGAAGTAAGAGTTCTGCCCTGCTCCTTCTTGGCGTGAGCTTTATCCAAACACCTCCTCATTCCCAGCCCATGTGAGAAGAGGGCTATTACTCTGTGGAAGGCAAGTATTTCCTATGGCTGCAAAGTTAAGTCTGCTTAGTGCCAGGATTATTAGAAATTTCATCTATACAGGGCCGGCGAGGTGGCGCTAGAGGTAAGGTGCCTGCCTTGCAATCGCTAGCCAAGGATCAGGACCCTGGTTCAATCCCCCGGCGTCCCATATGGTCCCCCCAAGCCAGGGACAATTTCTGAGCACTTAGCCAGAGTAACCCCTGAGCATCAAACGGGTGTGGCCCAAAAACCAAAAAAAGAAAAAAAAAAGAAAAGAAATTTCATTTATACAAGGAGCAGTACACTACTTTGGTCAGCTTTGAAAAGTGTGTTTTGTCCTTTAATGTGTTTCCTCCTCTCACTCAGAATTCAAGTGGAGGGCAAAGGCTCCCATTCATTAACTTATATTTACTTATATTTCAAAGTCCCCTCCAAAAATATCAGGAAAACATGCCACAAAGGCACTTAAGTGATTAATATTTGTTAGTTTGGAAAAAAAAAAAAGAAATTTGGCTTCTGAGAGAGTTGAAAAGGAAATAATGGGCATGAGAAATAGTTCTGAGATTATTTGCCTGGCAGGAGGTGGACACAAATTTAATCCCCAGCATCACATAATCTCCTCAGCACCATGAGAGATCTCTTAGCAGACCAGGAGTATCCCCTAAGCACCACCAAATGTGGCCCAAACTCACACCACCTCTACAAAAGAAAATCATGATCCATGTGCTAGGGACACCCTGAGACCATTCAAGCTCACTGATCTTCACCTAATATCTTCCTCTCCCATGTTTACTGGAAAATCTTATTTGCTAGGTCAGGTACAGACCTAGTTCTAGCTTATTGGATGTCCTGGTGGAGCAGATACTTTCACCTCCATCTGCTACTCCTGAAAAGCAGGTTTCAATGCCTAAGAAGCCACAACCATTGAAGCCCTGAGCCCTGAACTTACTGGAAATATCAACAAACTTGTAATTTGACAAAGGCATGGATGCTCTAGGACCTATGGTGCCAGAAAACACTGTGCTGAAATGAAGAGTCAGGAAAAGTGGAGTTTTGGAGTAGTGGGGGGGGGGGGGCAGTGCTAGGCATCCAACCCAGGATCTCATTCATGCGAAGCAAATGCTTTAACACTAGCCTATATCCCTAGTCCCTACAAATACAGTTCAACTAAAAATAACTACACTGAAAGATGTGTGTATATATATATATTACCATAAAAAATCTTCTAGGTTCTAAAACATGCCTTAAATATTGATGACAATTTCTCTGTACAATTTTCCTAAGAGTTAAAAACTCAAGGGTCTTCATAGTAAGAACCAACAATATGATCTCAGAAAGACCACACACACACACACACACACACACACACACACACACACACACACACACTCACACTCACACGCACTTTCTTTCTTTTTTTCTGTTTTCTTTTTCTTTCTTTCTTTTTTTTTTTTTTTTTTTTGACTTTTGGTCTTTGAGTCACACCCCACAGCGCTCAGGGGATATTCTTGGCTCCATGCTCAGAAATCGCTATTGGCAGGCTCAGGGACCATATGGGATGCCGGGATTCGAACCACCGTCCTTCTGCGTCTAAGGCAAATGCCTTACCACTGTGCTATCTCTCCGGCCCCACATGTGCACTTTTTTTTGGTTTGGTTTTGAGGAGGTGATGGTGATGAACCACACTGGGGCTATTCATGACAGTGCTCAAAAGTGGCCCCTGGTGGTGCTCAAGGGACTACTTGTGGTGCTGGGAATTTAAGTCAGGGTCTAGGCCACTGAAGCTACATACAAGGCAAGTACTTTTCCTCCCGTCCTGCCTCTCCTCCCCTCACTCTTCTTTATAAAGTCTGTGAGGGGCCTAAGAGAAGAGCATTAGTATATATTCACTAGTCCCTGAATTAGATCCCCAATACTGTGTAGGCCCCAGAACACTAGCCGGTATAGTCATGGTGGCCCAAGGCATGAACAGCATCATATCTGGCATGAGGTGGTGCCCTTACATTGAATCCTGAAGGCCAACTGACTCTGGGTACCCTGAGCACTGTGAGGAGAACTAAATAAATAAGTAAATAAGATTGGAAAATGCCCCTCAAAAAAAATCCACAAAAAAATTTCTGAAATAACAAAGACAATTAGTTCTAAATATGTTCTGGGATTTGTCCTTGGTCACCCAATGCCCCACCACAATCTTTGTGGGAAATGAAGACCCTCGGAGGTCAAACTGGAGTTCCACATACCTACCTAATGTCAAAATGTCATGTTTCAGGGGCTGCATGTGTGTATGTGAACTAAAAATGGCCACCCAAGGTCAACCAGTGGAAAGCTCTGGGGATAAAGCCTCAGAGTCTCAAATTATTCATCTATAAGATGAATCAGGATTTTCTTATATTTAGACCATTTTTAAAAAGTGATTTTCTACCAATGTTTTTATTGCCCACATGGTGTATTTCCCCTTTTTTCCCAATTATATTTTTGTTTTTGTTTTTTCTTTTTGGGCCACACCCTGCAGTGTTCAGGGGTGACTTCTGGCTATCTGCTCAGAAATAGCTCCTGGAAGGACGGGGGACCATATGGGACACCGGGATTTGAACCAACCACCTTAGGTCCTGGATTGGCTGCTTGCAAGGCAAACACCGCTGTGCTATCTCTCCGGCCCCCGTTTTTCCCCAATTATAAAGAAGTTTCAAGACTTTTAAACTCCTAAAGGGTAAAATAGCTCCCTCTCCCCCACTCTCTCTTTAAAATGAGCTTGAAGACTGGCAAGACAGCTCAATGAGATGAAGTCACATGAGGCACATGGTCATTTGAACAATAGGTGGCCCCAAAAATGCCAGTAGGAGCAAGTTCTTAGCACAGAGTCCCCAAGCACTATTGGGCATTGTTGTGTATGTAAATATTTTGGGGGGTTACTATGTTGCTCACCCTAATCTGATTAGGTGATTGTGCCCTACCCTAGGGTGTGACCTGGCATTCTGCCCCCACCCTAGGGTAGGACCTGATTCTGCTTCCACCATTGGTTGGTATCTGATCCCACCATGGGGTGGGACCTGACTCTGGAGTATAAGAGCAAGGGTCTGTGGAAGGCGGGAGCTTTTTGCTGGCTGGAACTGAATCTGAGTCTTTGGACTTCAGTTTTGTCCATCCGAATAAAGCAAATATTTCCACGAGCCTGATTGTCTGCGAGCTGTTTACCCGCCGTTTCACCTCAGAACCGTGGGCTAGACAGGGTGGCAGACGCGTACTCCGAGCTGGAAGAAAAGGGCCTCATTCTCCATCCCTCCATCAGTCAACCTCTTCAGGGGCTGACCTGCTACAGGGCATGGTTCACAACTGAATTGACAAATGTGCTTGAACTTCATTGTAATAGAACCTGGTGCTGCCTCTCAGACTTGACAAAAAGTTGCAAGAAATACAGTAATAGGGAGGAGACAGTGGTCCACACTCAGCCAACCCTGGATTCAATCCTGAATATGCCACCTATGACCCACAGCACTGCCAGAAATAAGAGAGCACAGAGCCAGGAGTAATTCTTGAGCATCTATGGGAATAACCAAAATACCCCCTCAAAATAAAAGTAAATAACTCCTATGCATGTAATCCTAGTTTACTTTCAAGCTATTACAGTAAGGAAAAATTATTTCCATGTGAAAACAGAGGTTGGGAAAAGTTAAGTGATTTCTTTAAAGTCTTATGACCTTTAATTGGTTACGTAATTTTGTCTTTTCCTATGAAGCTCTTTCTATAGCACTGCACTAATTCTGGCCCTTTTCTATGGCGTCAATGAACTCAGGGCTTACACATTATGGTGGAAGGATGGTGGTGCCTACACAAAACTCAGTCAATGGATGATCACATCAGTCCTTTATTTGTCCTAAATATCACTGCATTAAGTTGTGGCTTGCTCTTCCCAAAATACATCTTTTTCCTTTTCTTTTTCCACTAGTGAGTCCTTCTTTCTGGTTTTCCTTGTTACCTCATGAATTTCTTGTCCCCGAAGGACTGCATTTGCTTACTCCCTGAGATACAATTACAAATCCTCATCTAGTTACTAACCTTACTTTTTAATACCAACAATGCTTTCTCTATGATCCAGGTCAACACTAAGCCTCACTTCTTGCAGAAGCAGTTAGTACAATTAACACAGATAAAGGCATCGGTACCTTACCTATGACCATATCTCTCCTACAGCAAAAATTGCCAGAATGGCAACATGGGACTTTCAAAAGATTAAGATATGCATTTATATTCCACTTCCATGGCTTTAATATTCAGATATTGTTCCTGCAATTACTAGTGTACTCCTTGTTTTTTATGTTTTTGTTCCTATAAGGCCTTGCCACTGTAAACACATATTTATGCCTTTGAAAAATAGTAAAATGATATCTTAACTCTCTGTAAATATTCCAATGTGTTTTATATTTTTGATTATATCAAATTATATCATTACCTCCATTTACTTTAAAAACTTGAATCTGGGGCCGGGCGGTGGCGCTGGAGGTAAGGTGCCTGCCTTGCCTGCGCTAGCCTAGGACGGACCGCGGTTCGATCCCCCGGCGTCCCATATGGTCCCCCAAGAAGCCAGGAGCAACTTCTGAGCACATAGCCAGGAGTAACCCCTGAGCGTCACAGGGTGTGGCCCAAAAAAAAAAAAAAAAAAAAAAAAACTTGAATCTATCTTCTAACCCAGTTGCTGGATAATATCACCACAAATTTGTTCCAACAGTAACACAGAACCCCACACAGAAGAAAAGCAACATAAAACAGAAATGGCAATTTCACTTTTCTGCCAGTAATTACTCATCCAAAAGAAAAGCTAAAAGTATATATAAAGTTCATAGTATGTTCTGAGCATTGTGCTACCTGGAAGAAACCAAAAATAAGACATAGTTTCATACTTACAGGATTCTCAGTATAGGGAGGAAACGATGCCCACTGAAGGCAGGTTGTACAGTGTTAGGTGCAAGGGGGGAAATGTTACCCAACTGATATTTGTTTTTTCCTTCCTCTCTCCTCTTCCTTCTCCTCTACTTCCTTTTTATATTAATAGTTTTGTTTTTTTTTTTGTTTTGTTTTGTTTTGTTTTGTTGGTTTTTGGGCCACACCTGGCATTGCTCAGGGGTTACTCCTGGCTGTCTGCTCAGAAATAGCTCCTGGCAGGCATGGGGGACCATATGGGACACCGGGATTCGAACCAACCACCTTTGGTCCTGGATCGGCTGCTTGCAAGGCAAACGCCGCTGTGCTATCTCTCCGGGCCCTATTAATAGTTTTTTTAATGAATGCCCTAGGGCTCATTACTTGAGAAATATGAGAATTCTGCTTCATGATAAATGGATCTCAATAAAAGCTACAGCAGTTTGAGTGCCAGAAATTTTCCATGTGTTATTTTACTTAATATTTTCATTAGCCTTATGAGAGTAATGATTCTTTCCCCATTTTATGAAGAAGAAAACTGAAGCTCAAAAAATGTTTAAGCTGAAAGGCATCAAGCCCATATTCATGTGTCCCCAGAACCTTGAGCTTCTCTTCCATTGCATGTTTCTTGGCAGGAGTTGGATCTAAGAGTCCCCTGAAATCCAAGTTGTATCACATTCAGCAGAGTTCTGAGCAAAGAATGGGGCAGAAGGATGCAGGACCACCTCAAGTCACCAAAGCCTGATCAAACAAGAGAATTCTCTTGGCATTTCCAAGTGAGCATTGTAAATTTCTTTTCAAATCTCAGAGACAATTATGTTTTTAGAATGTGCCTGATGTTCACTTGTTATGACAAGGGATATTTTCCTAATAAGTGGCTTAAATGCCTTCTGTCTTGCACAAAGCCATTCTTCTAAATTATTTTTTGCATCTCCCATCGTTTTTCATTGTTTTTTGTCAATCTTTATGAGTTCTCATTGTAATCACAAGAAAAAAAATAAGCGGGGCCGGATACATGGCGCTAGAGGTAAGGTGTCTGCCTTGCAAGCGCTAGCCAAGGAAGGACCATGGTTCGATCCCCCAGCATCCCATATGGGTGCCCCCAAGCCAGGGGCAATTTTAGAGCACTTAGCCAGGAGTAAACCCTGATCATCAAATGGGTGTGGCCCAAAAATAACCAGGAACAAATATTTGAATGTTAAAACCATGGAAGCAGGATATAAAAGTGTATCTTAGTCTTTTGAAAATCTCATGTTGCCATTCTGGGAGTTTTTACTGTAGGAGTGATAGAGTCATAGGCAAGATACAGTAGCCGTTATCTGTGCTAAATGTACTATTGCTTTGCTTATGCCGAAAGTCATGTTTAGTGATTAATTTACCATCACTAAATAAATTACACAGATGTAACATACAACAGATGGCATTGCCTCTGAAGCAATCTAGCCAACAGTATTTTGTCTACATCTAATCTAATATTTAAACTGAACTTTTAGTATGTGAGAAATATGGGGAATAGAAGAGCAATGTTATAGAAAGTAAAATTTTGAACAAATAAACTTGAGCAGGGGCCGAAGCGGTGGCACAAGTGGTAGGGCTTTTGCTGTGCACTTGCTAACCTAGGATGGATGAAGCTTTATCCCCCGGCGTTCCATATGGTCCCCCAAGCCAGGGGCAATTTCTGAGCTCATAGCCAGGAGTAAGCCCTGAGTGTCACTGGGTATGGCCCAAAGAACAAACAAAAAACAAAAACAAATAAATGAGCAGGGGATGGAGCAATAGTACAGCAGGTAGGATTTGCATACGGCTGGCCCTAATTCAATCCACAGCACTCCATATGAATCCCCACGCCTTCAAGGAGTGATCTCTGAGCATAGCCAGGTGTAGCCCCCAAAACAAAACAAAACAAAGTTAATTAGTATAGAACAGTTTCTTCAAAAATGTCTATGTAAAATAAAAAGTCGAAGAGCTGTTTTATTTTACTTTGGGTAAGGAGCACACCAGTAGTGCCCGGATTGAATCCTGGACTTCCTGCATGCAATGCATGTGCTCCAGCCCTTTCAGACAATATATATACATATGTATACATATATTGCTTATATATTTATGTATACATATTTTATATTGCTCTAAGAATAAACATGTATAAAATTATCAGTGATACAGTTCTACTTCCCAGAGCAAGCCCTGAGCACCAACAGGTGTGACCCAAAACCAAAAAGAAAAGCAAAAGAAACCTTACTGTTCCCACATTATATAAGGAGATGGCGGTATGTAGATAATAAATTGTTAGATAGAGCTACTACTTGTTAAGTTATAATTTTTAAATAAAGGAAAGGCTTGTCTCTTCCTTTAGCTGATTCCAAAAGAAAAGCAAAAGGTCTTATCCGTTTGATGCATACTTAACCTTTTTCAAGAGTTCAGATATATTCCTCTTCAAGTTTGAAGAGGCAACTAGTACAGGGAAATACTGACAGGCAGGGAGTCTTTTCCAGAACAAAATTATGCTACTCAATTCCTATCCTACCCAAAGTCCTACCCACTGAGCACACTATACTTATTCCAAACACTACCTGTACCTGGGAATTGACTCGTGCAAGACAGCTCACCAAATCCAAAAGCTACCACTTTCCAGACCATACTGATTCTTCTCCCAAGTGCATGTAATTGATAAGTCTTCATCAACAGAAAGAAAACCTTTAGGTCACCTTTACAACGTGTGATGTTCTTCCACAGAAAGATAACCTGGTCATTTGATACATACAAGTGTTTGAGTTTCATTCATTGAGGTTTTTTTTTGTTTGTTTGTTTCCTGTTGCGAGTGATACGTAAGAAATAAAGAGATGTTGGGGCTGGAGTAATAGCACAGCGGTAAGGTGTTTGCCTTGCACGCAGTCAACACAGTACAGACCCTGATTGAAATCCTGACATCCCATATCATATGGTCCCCTGAGCCTGCCAGCTGTGACTTCTGAGTGCAGAGCCAGGAGTAACCCCTAAGCACTGCCAGGTGTGACCCAAAAAACTATATATATGTATGTATGTATATATATATATATGTATGTATGTATGTATATATATATATATGCATGAGGTTAAAAAAAAACAGCATGCTTGATTTAGTCTGAGTACTCCAGAACCTTGTTACCAACAATAATGAGAAGCACACTAAAAGAAAATATAAATAAGCCAAAAGCACACTCAGAGTGTGATAGGTGCTGAAACATTGTATGCCTGAAACAACATTTTGGGGTTTTATTTTGTTTTGGGGCCACACCCAGTGATGCTCAGGAACTACTCCTGGCTCTACACTAAGGAATTATACCTTAAAGAGCTTGGCATATGCGATGCCAGGGATCAAACCTAGATCAAATTTATTCAAGGCAAACATCCTACCCTTTGTACTATAGCTCAGGTCTCTGAAACAAATCTATTATGACCAACTTTATAAAAAAAAACAGTGTCTTCATAAAAATAAAAATTAGGGGCAGGGGTGTTGGTCCACACCCAGTGACACTCAAGAGTTACTCCTGGCTATGTGCTCAGAAATTGCTCCTGGCTTGGGGAACCAAGGTCTAACCAAGGTCCATCCTAGGTTAGCCTCGTGCAAGGCAAACGCCCTACCGGTGCAACATCATTCTGGCCCCCAAAATAAAATTTAAAATTAAATCATAAGCCAGAATTTCATTTGACCTATAAGAAATAATATTTTCTGCATCTTTCTGGAAGGAGGGCAACCAAAAGATAAATATACATTATAATTGATACAATTATAACTGTATTGTATCAATCATAATTGATACAATTATTAATACATGAGAACTTTTCAAAGATAGGTGGCAAGAAAGAGATGAACTGCATCCATACTTAACATGGTATTCCTTAGGAAAAGACTAACGTGAAATATAAATCTGAAAATAAATGTAAAGAACTTTCAACTTATTTGGCTCTTCCGCAAACAGAAAACATACCACATTAAGGTCAAAACATAAAATAAACTGAAACTATATATATATATATATATACATATATATGTATATATACATATACATTTATGTAATGCATGCATATGTTTGAAATGTATGTATCTAGAAAACCTTATTTTCCTTTTGTTTTGGGGGTTCACGGTTCTGGGAAAGGGCAAGAAAGTCTTACCTAGGTACAAAGATGCATTTTCTTTCTTGACATTGTCGTCTAAGTAAGTTGGTCCCAGGGTATAAATGGGTGTGGAGCCCATTCCGATGAGGATCTGAGCACAAATGAATAAAGCCACATAGACCCAGTGACTGTTTCCTCCTGAGTCCTTCAGGCAGTCAGGGGGCTCCAAAGCCCCCCTGGGGTTGCCAGTCTGACACAGGCCGTCGTTGGAGGCCGAGGCATTCAACTCTTGGATTTGATAGGGAGGAGAGATGAAGTGAGGTAATGCAAAGAGGGCAGCGCCCAGGGCGATGAAAAGGCCCCCCACAGCCAACCACAGTGGCCGACGACCCCGGCCCCCAAAGTAACTCACGAACACCACCACCACCAAGCTGCCGATATCAAAGCAACTGACTAGCAACCCGGATTCCGAACTTTTGAGACTGTAGCGCCTTTCTATGGTGGTGATGACGCTGCTCAGGTAGCCGGAGACCATCAGGGCCTGGATGAAGGTCAGAAAACACATGCACACCAAGAAACAACGGGAATCCGTGAGGACCACATAGAAGCACCTTCTTCCCTGCAACTTGGCCAGGGCCGAGGACACCGACACAGCTTTGCTCATGTTGCAGTCTGCAAGCCCTACCATCTCTGCCGGAGAGCACAGGACAGAGGGGCTAGGGCTCACCCCACTGGGGCCTTGCTTCGACTCCCACTCCTCCGGGTGGTCCAAAGACTCCTCGCAGCTTGTCTTGGCATCCGGACTCGGGTTTGAGTGGCAAGAGGCGTTGTTCAAAACGGGTAAACTCTGGGACCTCAAGGATTCTGCTTCGCATTTCTTTTGGACAGCTCCTGCGGTGCCCAGATCATCACCCAGCAGCTCTCCAGAAGGGGGCTGCACCCCAATGCTGTCGTCCATGGCGCTTAGAATTCAGATCTGATCGCTCACTGAATGCCCTGCCACCCACAAGGGAGGCCAGACCCTGGCACATACAGTTGTGGCCACCAAGACCGGGTCTGGGGGTGCAAAACCCACTGGGCGGGCATCCTAGCTAGCAGGGAGCTACCCAAAGCATCTTGGCTGCAGCCAGGGCTCTGAGGTGCCACAGCAGCGCGCCCCGGGGGCAACGGGTCCTTGGGGTGCTGCGAGAAGCCCCCCTAGACGTCCACCTCGAGTGGGGAGCTCCCAGCAGGTGCATCCCCGATGCCCACTCTCGACCAGGCGTCGCCCGGAGCAAGGACTTGCAGTGCCAGGCTTGGAGCGCTTAACGCAACCATCCGCACCGCATCGCGCTCGGCCGGTTCCCTGGAGTGCCAAGCTCCCCAATCTGCAAAGCGAGAGAGAGAGCAATGAGCCAAGGGCTTAGAGGTGGCACCCCCAGGGCACCCCCGGTGAGACCAGATTGGCCGGGGCCACACAGTGGGGGGAAGCGGAGCCAGGCTGGCAGGAGGCAACGGGGGGGGGGGGGCTCAAGCTGGAACAATAAGCAGATTCCCCCCCCCAATCTTATTGTCTACAGCGGACCTGCCCCCGCCCCGCCCCTCGGCCTTGCACAGCGCATCTGCTTTTTTATATGTTCCTAATAATGATCAACCTGGCAGCTCTGACTCAGAAGCACTTGTCTTTTATGCCAGTGAACTAATTGCATCGTTTTGGTCCTCCTACTTCATGCCTCAAAATAGAAAATGCCCCAAAAGAACAAAGGAAAGTTTAAGGGGGTGGGGAGGAGGGTAAGTGGTGTTGGTGGTTTTGGTTGGGTTTTTTTTTTTTTTTAAGCAAAAGCACAACAAACATACCCTGAGTCCTTTCTCCCCAAATTTTTTTAAAAGGATAAGAAAGAAAGAAAGCTGCCAGGGGCGATTTCTGAAAGAAAAGCCAGGAGTAAACCCTAGTACAATCGGGGTGGCACCAAAACCAAGCAATCAATTAATAAAGTTTTTTTTTAAAGGGGGGGCAGCTGCCAGGGGTGATTTCTGAGTGAAGAGCCAGGAGTAACCCCTGAGCATCACCTGGTGTGGCCTCAAAATCAATCAATCAATAAATAATAAATAAAGTTAAAAAATAAACCTTTTATGACTGAAACCCAAACACAATCATGTATGTAATCAAGGTGTTTAAATAAAAAAAAATAAATAACAATAAAAAAAATAAAAAGGAAGGAAAGCAACGTGAGTAGATATGTGCTGCATCCTTGTGCTCAGGCACGCGTGTGTACAACTGGCTGTGAATGTGTCCCATCTCTTAGAGACACGTCTTCAAAGCCCAACCAAGGCAGCATGAAAAAATAAATAAATAAATAAAGGTCAACTTGCTCTTTCCCCATACTAAAAATAACCCCCCTGCCTGTCCCCCACTTCCAGCCCGAAAGAACTATTCTATTACAGATACCAGGGGGCATTTGAGGCTGCGGCCCACACCAAGTCCCAGAGCACAAAGATAAGTGAAACTGAAAATCAATTAGCCTGGCGGAGGGCTGGGTGGGTGGGTGGGTGGTTGGGTGGGGAAGCCAGCCACCAGCAAACAAAGAAATGCCGGCACGCTGTCACCCAGCAAGGGTCCGCCGAGCCACCCAACGTGGGAAAATCTGGCCCACGGGAAGGTGTTGATATGTGCAGCGAGCACGCCCCACCAACGTGTGGTCCCAGGTTCTGTGTGCGCGTGGAGGGAGGGAGAGAGAGAGAGAGAGAGAGAGAGAGAGAGAGAGAGAGAGAGAGAGAGAGAGAGAGAGGGAGAGAGAGAGAGAGAGAGAGAGAGAGAGAGAGAGAGAGAGAGAGAGAGAGAGAGAGAGAGAAGGTATTGCAAGCCCCTCGAACCTTCTTCCTGAACCCAGCTTGAATAAAAGCAAGAGCATAAAACAGAGAGAGACACAGACAGACAGACAGACAGACAGACAGACAGACAGACAGACAGACAGACAGACAGAGGCGTGTAGGTATTGCAAGCCCCTCAAGCCTTCGTCCTGAACCCAGCTTGAATAAAAGCAAGAGCATAAAACAGAGATAGAAAGAGACACGTACACACATACACACACACACACACACAAAGAGGGGGAGAGAGAGAGAGAGAGAGAGAGAGAGAGAGAGAGAGAGAGAGAGAGAGAGAGAGAGAGAGAGAGAGAGAGAGAGAGAGAGAGAGAGAGAGAGAGAGCACCCCGGGATAGAAACCCCTAGCCGGTAATCTCCCGACTTGGGGCGTCCGGCTAGGGGGGAGAAGAAGCGCTCCAGGTGGCAAAGAAGAAGCTGGCGGGGTGGCACTGGACCCCCCTTGGCATCACTCCCTTTTGTGATGCTGCTGAGAAATAGAACCAGGAGGGGATCGAGGAGAAAGACGAAGAGGCTGCTTGGAGACCGGGGGCGGCCGGGACTGTCTGAGCCTGCTTGGCTCCCGCATTCCCAGCCTGAGTGGCTAGGGCTTCCCCACCGCCTCCTTGCGGGAAGCCCTTCTGGGGAACCCCACCAGCGGCTCCATGGGAGCCGGGAAATTCCAGCAAACTCATTACTGGCTCTGGGGGCGAGCAAGCAAGCAAGCCACTGCCTGGGCCAATATGGAACACACACACACACACACACACACACACACACACACACCCCAAGCTGGGGGGGGGGGGGTCTGGGAACCACCGTGGAATCTCGGGGACACTCCCCACCACCACCCGCTACTCACTCTTGGCTCTGCTGGTCCTTCTGGCAGGCAGAGGTGTGGTGCAGGTTCTGGAGGAGTTTGCAGGAGGAGCAGCTTGGGGACCCAGCCTTTGGGGGCGCAGCCTCCAAGAAATCGGGGAATGAGACTGTGACTCAGGCTCAACTCTTCTCTCCCAGGCTCCTCGCCTGTCACCCCAAGCCTCTCCAAAGAGACACAGGCGCACAGAGACAGACGCGCCCCAAGCGGAGCCAGAGAGAGGGCGCAGGCGCGCCAGCAGCTGCCCAGCCCCGCCTGGAGTCAGCCAAGCACCCCGCTGCCCTTCACCCCTGTCCTGTCTGGAGAAGGAGATGAACGCTGAGCCCGCCAAAGAGCACCCAAGCCAACCAACAGGTCTCCGGAGGAAGAACTCTGCTGAAGAGGAGCCCAGTTTGCATGGAATAGAGAGTTTTTTGTGCCAGGGGTCCCAGGACATCTCCAAGATAGGTTTTGGGAACCTAGAATGAACAAACAGGCTCCCTGGACTGTGAAACTCTAATTATAGATAGAATGCTCTGTCAGTGATATGAAACAGAGAGTCTGTTCTGTACCCGGTGCTACCTGATACTTCCTTCATTTACCCTAACTCTAAGTCCAGGCAGAAGGAATGTCTCATCCAAAGAGCAGAGGGTCAATAGGGAGATGGCAAGAATGGGGCAAAGCAGAAAAAGTCAGCCAGGGTTTCAAAGGCTGTGTGCTGTCAACACTGCATCCTGTGTCATTCAGTTCTGCTCCCCAGAAAAGGGAGTCTGAGAGTGGCAAGTGGATCCCAAGACAATTTAGGACATAATCTCTGAGCAAGGTGTGATGTAACATAGCAAAGTGGCATGAAATGAAAGGGAAAGGTACCCAGGAGAAAATGGGCCAAAGTCAGGAGTTTCAACCTTAAGTGAATGAATGACACCCAATAAAAGTACAGAGGGGAAGCCAAAGAACTTTTACAGAGGTTAAGACTTGAGGAGCCAGAGCAATAGCATGATAGAACATTTGCCTTGCACGTGGCCAAACTGGAACAGACCCAGATTTGATCCCCAGCATCTCATATGGTCCCTCAAGCCTGCCAGGAGCGATTTCTGAGCGCAGAGCCAGGAATAAATCTTGAGTGTGGCCAGATATGGCCCAAAAACAAACAAAACAGACTTGCCTTGCACACAGCCCGCTGGGATATGATATCGGTAACACAGTATATGTCACGCCCCCTCGCCCTTCCCCTACCTGATAACAGAGCCAGAAGTTAGCCTTGAGCAGTCTAGGTGTGGCCCAAAACAAAAAAAGTAAATAAATATCTTTTAAATAAAAATAAAAATACAGGAGGGAAAATAGGCTTTAGGAGGGAAGATGGCTCTCAATTTAATTATGCTGACCTTGAAATGCTTTGAGGACATCTAAGTGTATAGCACAGATGAGTTATTGGTTATATCACAAACAGAAGGTCTACACTAAAGGTCTACACTACTCAGCCTGAAGATGGCATGAGTGGATAAGGAAGATCATGCAAAATGAGAAGAGTTTATAGTTCAGTAGTGGTCAGGTGGTACCAGAGAGAGAGCACAATGGTAGGGAGTTTGCCTTGCACCCAGCCCACCAGGGATGAACCAAGGTTCAATCCCCAGCATCTCATATGGTACCCTGAGCCTGCCAGGAGTGATTTCTGAGTGCACAGCCAGGAGTAATCCCTGAGCACAGTGTAGCCCAAAAACCAAAAATCAATCAATCAATCAATATATAAAAGTAGTGGTCAGGCTGTAATCAGATATGCTAAGAATCAGAAAACTTTCAAAGGAGAGTGTAGTTTGATACATAAAAGAAAAAAAGACAAACTATGATAATTGAAGAGTCCATTAGCTGTGGGCAGCAGGAAGACACTGATGAACTCTGACCTAATGGAGGAATAACAATTTGGCTTCTCAGTGCACCTTGCATCTGTTAATATCAGCTGCCAGATCTAGATCAAATTTTTAGAGAACAAAATGGACCTATTGGTGCCAGAGAGGTACAGGAGGTAAAGTACTTGCTTTGAGTGGCCAGTCTAGCTTTGATCTACACCATAGCCTCAAACCATACCAAGAGTAATGCCTGAAACAGATCAAAGTAAACCCTGAGCACTGACCAGTATAGCAAAAAGAGAGAGAGAAAAGAAAGGAAGAAAAGAAGGAAGGAAGGAAGGAAGAAAGAAAGAAAGAAAGAAAGAAAGAAAGAAAGAAAGAAAGAAAGAAAGAAAGAAAGAAAGAAAGAAAGAAAGAAAGAAGAAAGAAAGAAAGAAAGAAGAAAGAAAGAAAGAAAGAAAGAAAGAAAGAAAGAAAGAAAGAAAGAAAGAAAGAAAGAAAGAAAGAAAGAAAGAAAGAAAGAAAGAAAGAAAGAAAGAAAGAAAGAAAGAAAGAAAGAAGAAAGAAAGAAAGAAAGAAAGAAAGAAAGAAAGAAAGAAAGAAAGAAAGAAAGAAAGAAAGAAAGAAAGAAGAAAGAAAGAAAGAAAGAAAGAAAGAAAGAAAGAAAGAAAGAAAGAAAGAAAGAAGAAGAAAGAAAGAAAGAAGAAAGAAAGAAAGAAAGAAAGAAAGAAAGAAAGAAAGAAAGAAAGAAAGAAAGAAAGAAAGAAAGAAAGAAAGAAAGAAAGAAAGAAAGAAAGAAAGAAAGAAAAAGAAAGAAAGAAAGAAAGAAAGAGGAAGGAAGGAAGGAAGGAAGGAAGGAAGGAAGGAAGGAAGGAAGGAAGGAAGGAAGGAAGGAAGGAAGGAAGGAAGGAAGGAAGGAAGGAAGGAAGGAAGGAAGGAAGGAAGGAAGGAAGGAAGGAAAGGCCAGAGAGATAGCGTGGAGGTAAGGTGTTTGCCTTTCATGCAGAAGGTCATTGGTTTGAATCCCGGCATCCCATATGGTCTCCTGAGCCTTCCAGGAGTGATTTCTGAGCATGGAACCGGGAGTAACCCCTGAGTGCTGCTGGGTATGACAAAAAAGAAAGAAAGAAATGACAGCCAACAAGCAAAAAAAAAAAAAAAAAAAAAAAATCACAAGCTTTAAGACCTTTTGAAATAACATAGGCTGGTAGGAGCAGCACTGACTATTCAAATAGGCCAAAGACTGTCCTGACCTCATCGTCTGCCATGGAACCCCTAGGTGAGGTCTCTGTAAGACAGGGGTCTCAAACTCGCGGCCTGCAGGCCGTTTGCGGCTCTCCATGCAACATTTTGTGGCCCGCGGCCGGTTTCAAATATCGCAGTATTTGTGATTATTCGCTTACCGAATAATCGCAATAAAAATTGTATTAGTAAGGAAAAAAATCACATTAAACATTCGCATACTCCGAGCAGTTCCATTCGGGGTATGCAAATGTTTCATGCGGTTTTTTGCTATTTTTTCTTACTAATGTGATTTTTTAATTGCGAATATTCGGTAAGCAAATACTTTGCGCCTAGCGCAGACATCATTTCCACTGCTCCTGCCCTCTGTCCCTTGCATTATCAGAGGCCTAAGGGAGAGAAGGTAGAGAAGTTTATTACAGAATTAGATTTTGTCATACCTTCATCATGACTTCATCAAAGCCTGCAGTGAAGAGAAAGATTGATGACGAGCACAGACAATTTCAGGAAAAGTGGGAGATGAGGTATTTCTTTGTCGAGCACAGGGGCATCCCCACATGACTTATTTGCTCAGAGAAAGTTGCAGTGCACAAGGAATACAACTTGAAACCCATTATTCAACTAAACATGCTGAGGAATGTGCAAAATATCAAGGAAATGAGAGAGTCAAGCGGGTTGCCAGTCTTAAAGCATGTCTAATGAGGCAACAAGATTTCTTCAAGAAAGCAACCAAAGAGAATGTTGCATCAGTCAAAGCTAGTTACATGGTTAGTGAGATGATTGCTAAGGCACGGAAACCATTCACAGAAGGAGAGTGTTAAAAAATGCATGTTATGGGGTAGTTGGACAACACAAAAACACCACCGGGAGAATAAAGGATCCTGAACAGAGGCTATAGTTGATCCTGTGACAATATACTCCAAGGGCAGAGAAACCACATATCTCTTAGGCCAAGTGAATTCCTTTTGGAATGACCCCAATATTTACTGTGCCAAGGCAGGAGGGAAAGAAACAAAACACAAAATATTATTTATCTTTTTATATATATTATTTTTTGTCTTCATTTATTACCATTATTATTATATTTACCTATCTATTTTTGGTTGATTTCTTTGTTTTGGTGTGGTTTTGAAGCAGTTGCCCCCATTTACACTTTTTTTCTTTTCTTTTCTTTTCTTTTCTTTTTTTTTGGGGGGGAGGGTTTGGGTTTTTTTGGGGCCACACCCAGCGATGCTCAGGGGTTACTCCTGGCTGTCTGCTCAGAAATAACTCCTGGCAGGCACGGGGGACCATATGGGACACCGGGATTCGAACCAACCACCTTTGGTCCTGGATTGGCTGCTTGCAAGGCAAACGCTGCATCTCGCCGCTGTGCTATCTCTCCGGGCCCTCTTTTCTTTTCTTTTCTTTCATTATATGCTCTGCCATGTTTCTTATCTCAAGACCGTGGTGTTTTTTGGTTTTGTTGTTGTTGTTGTTTTTGTTTGTTTGTTTTTGTGGTGCTTAGCGTTATTGTTGGAGTCCTCACTGGATACTTGACACTTCTTTTTGTACTGGTGGAGTGTTTCACCTTTTTCTTCTTCGTCTCTCTGAGGAGGAGACCCTCTAGAAGAATTCCGCTTATTTTCTGCGTATTAGACCTTTACCCCAGTTTACTACTATTCCCTTCTTCAAACAAAACCATGTAAATTGAACTAGCTAGTCCTGCCCCCCAGTTAGAGGGGGAAATAACGGAGGCACCAGGACCAAACAGGTGCAAGACTACTAAGTATTAGGCTAGATACAGAGGGAACAACATATTCTGGCAGCCCTAGGGGTGAGGGAAGAGCATATGGGAGGCAGGACAAAAACGGAGGTGTAGGGAGGACAAATTGGAGATGGAATTCCCCCCTGATTTTATGTAAATATGTACCTAAAATATTATTGTCAACAATATGTAAACCACTATGATCAAAATAAAAATTAAATTAAAAATGCATGTTACAGGCTGCAAGTATTATCTGTCTGGAAAAGAAAGGTCAGTTTAGCAAAATCAGTCTTTCTGCCAACACTGTGACAGAGCGCATTTCTGACATGTCAAGTGACATTTATCATCAACTGTGTGAGAAAGCCAAATGTTTTGGTGCATACTCAGTTGCTCTTGACGAGGGCACAGATATAACAGACACTGCACAGCTCACAATTTATGTCCGTGGTGTTGATTGCAATTTTGAATTGACAGAGGAGCTGCTCACAATAAATCCAATGCATGGCCAGACCACCGTTAATGAGATATTTTGGCATCTGTATGATCCATTGAGAATGCAGGTTTGCCATGGAAAAGGTTTGTTGGAATAATAACCGATGGGGCGCCATTGATGACAGGGAGGAAAAATGGACTGGTGACACGTGTTCAAAAAAAACTTGAAGAGGAGGGTGTAGAGAAGGCCATTGCTCTTCACTGCATTATCCATCAGCAGGCCCTTTGCAGTAAATGTCTGCCGTGTGACAATGTGATGTCTGTTGTTGTGAAATGCATCAACCAAATTAGATCCAGGGGCTTAAAGCACAGGAGGTTCTGTGCTTTTTTAGAGGAAATGGAGTTAGAATATGGGGATGTACTCTATTTCACCGAGGTACGTTGGCTCAGCAGGGGAAATGTCCTGAAAAATTTTTTTTGAGTTGAGAGAAGTGAAAGCCTTCATGGAGGATGGGAATGCTGTTTCTCAGTTGAGTGATCACAAATGGCTCATGGACTTAGCTTTTCTTGTTGACATCACACATAAGCTGAATGTACCAAACAAGATGTTATAAGGCTCTGGGCAGCTTACCAGTGCTGCCTATGACAACATGAGAGCATTCTTCACAAAACTTGTCTTATGGAAATCCCAGCTCTTTCAGACAAACCTTTGCCATTTCCCAGCATGCAAGGAACTTGTGGATGCAGGCATACCATTCAGTGGTGAGAAATATGTTGATGCTATTTTTAAGCTAGAGAATGAATTTGATCACAGATTTGCAGACTTCAAAAAGCACAGAGCCACTTTTCAAATTTTTGTGGACCCCTTTTCCTTTGATGTACAAGATGCCCCTCCTGTGCTTCAAATGGAGCTCATTCACTTGCAATGCAACTCTGATCTCAAAGCCAAGTTCAGGGAGATTAGTGGAAAAGCAGACATGCATGGGCAATTTTTGGAGAATTGTCCCCGAGCTTCCCTGAGCTTTCCTGAATGTTGAAGCGCACCATGTGCCTTTTTGGGAGCATATATTTGTGTGAAAAGTGATTCTCCACATTGAACTTCAATAAGTCAAAGTACAGGTCTAACTTAATGATGATCATCTTCAAGCCATACTGAGGGTCTCAACTGCTTCCTCTCTAAAGCCAAATGTGGTTCAGATTTGTGAGAAGTGCTATCAAGTCTCTGGCAGCAAGGAATAGGCAAAAGATGCCATGTTCAGAAGAACTGTTCATGATCTTCACTCAATGTTTTATTCATGTTCAGAAGAAATAATTAAAACTGTTAATAATGACATTTGAGGACTTTTTTTTTTTTTTGTGAAATCCCTTTCTCACCCCGACTTTGCCTCCTGCGGGCCCCAGGTAAATTGAGTTTGAGACCCCTGCTATAAGACCACAGTTCCTAATCCATAAACAGGAAGGGATTTCGGTCCCCTATTAGGAATAAAATCTCTATTTTGTCCCCTATTACTAAGACAGACAAAAAAATATTTGTTGTTTCCTGTGCTCTGAGCTTGTTCTGAATCCAAATAATAATGACCCTCTTCCTAATACATCCTTCCTAGCTCTGTGAGCTCTTCTCTCATTTCAGCCTCAGCCCCAGACATGAACTGTATGTGCCATATAGCACATTTTATTCTGTAGCATTTGGGCCAGCAGGCCCCATTCCTGTCCGCATAACATCCTGTATTTATTCATGGCAAATTACCGGAGTTAAACTAGAAACAACTCTAATAACTAATAGATTGTTTTATCATCATAATAGAAAGATTATGACTTATGAATAGAAGATGAAAGACTCAATTAGCTATAAATAACAGAAGTAAAAGAAATATTTAGCCAGAGACATTGCTTTTGTATTCTCCTTCAGAGTTAAATTGACTCTTAGAAAAGGCCAGTTTTCTCTCCACCAGACCTAATCTTCATAATAAAAAGAGATGAATTTACTTGGTGGGTTTATATAGGAAAGAGCGACTTACCTACCTCTATAGTTTATTGCTAGGAATTATAAACTCTTTAGTTTTTCAGGTTTGCTTTCTTTTTGAGGGGTCACATCGGGCTCTGAGCTCAGAAATTGCTCCCACGGGGCCGGGAAGGTGGTGCTGGAGGTAAGGTGTCTGCCTTGCAAGCGCTAGCGTAGGACGGACCACGGTTCGATCCCCCGGCGTCCCATATGGTCCCCCCCAAGCCAGGGGCGATTTCTGAGCGCATACCCAGGAGTAACCCCTGAGTGTCAAACGGGTGTGGCCCAAAAACAAAAAAAAAAAAAAAAAAAAAAAAGAAAAGAAAAAAGAAATTGCTCCTGGCGTGGGGGACCTTATGGGACACTGGGAGACTGAACCGCCATCCATCCTAGGGCAGCCGCATGCAAGGCAAAAGCTCTACCACTGTGCCAATACTCCATCCCCTAGGTTTGCTCAAGCTTTTAAGCCATCATCTAACTTATACATAAATAGCTTCTTTCCCAATACACTAAGTCAGAGACCTTTGCTTCAGCATACAGGATTTGTATCTCAATATTTGGGAGAAAGAGACAGGGAAAGCAAAAGCTGACTTTCTCTACTCCCTTTACTTCTTTCTGAAAAGAGGGTTCCTTTCATAGGCTTTCCAACAGAGGCAGAAAATTTGAGTTTAGGCCCAGAATATTATCTTGAAGTTTGGAAATGTGGTTCAGTGGTAGAACACTTATTTGTAGGTGTGAGGCCCAGAATTTGGTCCCCTGCACCACACACACACACACACACACACACACACACACACACACACACACACGAGCAAAAATTATATATGTGCAAATTTAGTTTGCATATATATAATATATATACTTACTAAAATCCAATATATAGATATCAGTGAAAGAGGAAACCTCAGTTTCCCCTTGCCAGCTGCTGTAAGCAGTCCCATCTTTGACTGTTCCCATTATACATTTTTAAACATTCCTGTAATTCCCCAGGACCTTACAATCCTGCCCTGTGTTTAGGCTCACAAAGGAATCAAGATAATGGATAATGCCTAAGGCAAATGGCCAAACCCAAAAGACTCTCAGACCAGCCAGAACACTCTGCAAGATTCTTGTATTATTTGTAACCTTCCAATCAATTGATAAGGTATGCAAAAAGCCTTTTATTTTTGTTAAATAAATTCTTCAATTGAATCACCATGAGATACATAGTTATAAAGTTGTTCATGATTGAATTTTCTATAATAATAATTATAACCATTATTATTACATTGTATATTATCATTAATTCTTTTTTTTTTTTCGGTTTTTGGGTCACACCCCGGCAGTGCACAGGGGTTACTCCTGGCTCTATGCTCAGAAATCACTCCTGGGAGGCTCAGGGGACCATATGGGATGCTGGGATTCAAACCACTGTCCTTCTGCGTCTAAAGCAAACAACTTATCGCTGTGCTATCTCTCCGGCCCCCTATCATTAATTCTTAAAGTGCAAAAGAGCATAAATATTTATGGTTAGAGAATCCTAAATCATGGAGCCAGAGCAATAGAACAGCGGTAGGGCTTTTGCCTTGCACACGTTCAATCCAGGATGGACCTCAGTTTGATCCCCAGCGTCCCATATGGCTTCCACCCAAACTAGGAGCAATTTCTGAGCACATAGTCAAGAGTAACCCCTGAGCATTACCGGGTGTGCCCAAAACAAACAAACAAACAAACAAACAAGGAGGAAGAATCCTAAATCGCTAAAGAGTTTAAGAGGTTAACTGAATTCATTTTAACACTGCAAATCCCATGGCAGAAAAAACTACAGTCCTACAAACCACTATCCACTCTCTAAAAGAGCTGACCTCTGGAAGGCAAACTGGACAGAAAGACAGAATCATATCTGTGAGAACCTTCTAGAATCTTCATCTCCCTTTAAAATACGACAAGGGGAGGAAAAGATTGATAGCACAATGGGTTGGGCGTTTATCTTGCATGTGGCTAACCTGGGTTTAATCCCTGGCATCTCATATGGTCCCAAGCAATTTCTTTTTTTTTTTTTTTTTTTTTTGGTTTTTGGGCCACACCCGGTAACACTCAGGGGTTACTCCTGGCTATGTGCTCAGAAGTTGCTCCTGGCTTGGGGGACCATATGGGACACCGGGGGATCGAACCGTGGTCCGTCCAAGGCTAGCGCAGGCAAGGCAGGCACCTTACCTTTAGCGCCACCGCCCGGCCCAAAAACTATTTTTTTTTTATTATTTTGGGGTCACACCCGTTTGGTGCTCAGGAGTTATTCCTGGCTAAGCGCTCAGAAATTGCCCCTGGCTTGGGGGGACCATATGGGACACCGGGGGATCGAACCTTGGTCCTGATCCTTGGCTAGCGCTTACAAGGCAGACACCTTACCTCTAGCGCCACCTCGCTGGCCCCTTCAAGCAATTTCTGAGCTTAGAGCCAGGAGTAACCCCTGAGTGCAGCCAAGTATGGCCCTAAAACAAACAAACAACAACAAAAATGTCAAGGGGCTGGGAAGGTTGCATAAGGATCAGAAATTCAGTCAAATTATTCCAGTTTGATCCTCACCAACCCCACCCCAACACTGCCAGGTGAGACCAGGGTGAATCCTTAGCAATAAATGTATCCTTGGTCTACACACACTGAACCAGCTATAGGTTTAGTGTCCTCCGGAGTCAGTCTTCAGATCCTCTGTGGTCTGAAGTGGTAGTTATTTTAGGAGTGGGGTCCATATGTAAATTATAAACTTGATAAGCCAAGGATAAGAATGAGGGGGGAATCCTGGAGCCCAGAGTCGGTCTTATGCCAGAGAACTTCAGGGATAAGATCTCTTTGTATTTAGGACAAGGTTTTTGGTTTGTTGTTTTTTTTTTCATTTACCCATATTTTGCTGGGCCTATGCAAACAACACTTGCCACTTCTACACCATTAGTGCTGTATTTTTTTAAACTCATCCTTTTTTTAAGTTTTTCTCTTTAATTTTTCTTTTAGCTTTCTATTTTTTAAAAAAATGTGTTGCTATTGGTCTTCCTAAAAATGTATTATCAGTTATGTCAACTATGTAATGCATTTTCTTTAATTGAATTTTAAAAAATTTTAAAAAGTTTTAAAAAATAAAAAAAAAAAGAATGAGGGTGAGAGACAGTACTGGGTGTTTGCTTGCATGTGGTCAACCCAGGTTCTATTCCTTCTATCCCTGGATCTCATATGGTGCCTTGAGCTTGCCAGGAGTGATTTCTGAGTGCAGAGCCAGGAGTACGGTAATCCCTGAGTGTGGCCCCAAAACAAATTAAAACAAAAATGAGGAGAAAACTTCCTGTAAGAAAAGAAATTGTCCTCAAAATTTACATTCCCAGTCTTGAAGAAATGGTACAACAGGGAGAAGCACTAGCCTTGCTTGCAGCAGATCCAGGTTCAAACCCCACATCATATGTAATCCCCTGAGCCTGCCAGGAGTAGTTCCTGAGTACAGAACCAGAAGTAAGTCTTGAATATCACCAGCTGTGGCAAGGAAAAAAAAAAAGTACCATGGAAATATTACTATAAACCACCACTGCTTGGTAAAGAGGAGTAGGAGGAAAAGAAAGATACATAATGAGAGAGCACAGGAAGGGGAACAAAGAACAAGAAGACAGGCAAGACCATCAGCTTGGGCCCTGAGCCTCTTCCCTATGTACTCCTGGTGAATGTACCAAGGAGCCATTTCACAGGGTTCTGTTTGCAGTCAGCAACTTTAAGAGACAAGGCAACATTTTGTTCTGAACTAAAATCAGAATTGTTCCAGTGTACCTCTGTGGGCACACAGATCCAGGGTGTCTTCCTTATGATTCAACTTACACGGCCCTCAGTCCTATAAGATGAAATGCTGGCTTCACCCTACAGGATGAAGAAAGGCTACACAAACATCACTGCCTGGTGACTTTGTCATGAGCGACCATGTCCTTTGACTCTAATCTTGGAGTCTCTTGCCAGCATCTATGAAACAAATATTATCTTGGAAACAAAGTAAAATTTAAACCCTCCACTGTTCTTGACATGCACCTCCACTCCAATTTAAATTTTCAGGCCCAGATATTAGCACTCTTGACAAAGCCTGATCTAGATCTTTTCTGAAGCATAAAGCAAAACAAGCACAAGGGAAAACATAAAATTATCTGTGATAGATATGGTTGCTTAGCTCCTGATGTGTTACTGCTCTTCTCTTCCTTCTTATACAATGGAAAATTTTTGAAAAACAAATGAAGAAAGAAAATGACACTCCCTAGAATCCTTATAGTTTCAGTTCTGAGGCCTCTAAGTAACTGCTGAAAGTCAGGAGATAGTGCATAGGCAAGCCACTGGCTTTGCAAGCCGCTGACTTTTAGTTTTATCCCCATTACCACCAGGAGTGATCACAGAGCACAGAACCAGCGCAGCCACATGTGGTCAAAAAAATAAATAACAAAGCAATCACTGGGTTAACTTCAGTCCCAGATGCAGTTCTGGACAAGAAGTAATGTAAAAACAAGCCAGATCCATTAGGATTCTTGTCTTGCATATGGTTAACCCAGGCTCGATCCCTGGCTCCTGAACTCAGGTTCTGTCCTGATCACACACACACACACACACACACACACACACACACACACACACACACACACACACACGACTTAAAAAAAAAAACAACAGCAAAAAGAAGCTTGATCTTTGAGACATGGGCAATAGAACTGAGGGTAGAGCATTTTCCTTGCATGTGGTTTAATCCCTGGCACTCCATATAGGCTCTGATTTCCTGAGTTCAGAGCCAGGAATAAACTCTGAACACTGCCATGTACGTCTCATAAAACAAACAAGCAAAAAAAATTTGATGTGTTCTTGCAAGTTTGGGAGAACAGTATAAAATTCAGGTCACATCCTTTTGAGCTTCTTTGGTACAGCATGTAGGATATGATATTTTTCTGATTCAGTATGCAGTTGTTCCCACCTCCAACTTCAGGAGACTAAGAGGTGATTGTAGTTTTGGTTGCTAATTAATCTCTGAATATAGACAGCAGGTTATTTTTATGTATGAGCATGAAGAACTGTATATTTTTTTATTTTTGTCATTACTTTATTTAAGCAATGTGGTTACAAAATTGTTCATGATTACCCTTGGCCCCAGAGTATATCAAGGAAAAGGAAAGAAATTAAATGAAGGAGGAGAAACACAAATATGAAAAAATGGGGATCAGGGCCAAATGATCTCAGGTGCATTTGGTGGGAATTAAAAAAAAAAAAAAGAACCAAATATCTAAGCCAAAGTCAACAACAATGAATCAAGTGACCCAAACTCTAAACATCTAAACCTTAAATAGGCCTGTTATACTGGCAGGATGGGGCAAAGGGTGGTAATTGAGATTCACTCTGGGAACATGATTTAGGGAGATCCACACTGGTGGTGAGATTGACTCTGATTTATTATATGTCTGAAACCCAACTATGAAGGACTTTGTAGATCGCAATGCTTTCTATGTAATAAAATTAAGCAAGTAAATAAAAATCAACAGTAGAATGACTTTAAAAAATAAACTTGTTCATGATTGAGTTTCTGTCATAGCATGTACACCACCCTCCACCAGTGCAATTTTCTCACCATCAATGTCCCCGTTTCCCTCCCACCCCAGACCCACATACCTCTGAAGCAGACATGTTACTTCCGTCTCTTTCTCTCTCTCCTTTTTGACACTGTGGTTTGCACTATTGCTAATAGTAAAGGGATACCGTGCATATCAGTTTATCCTCTTTCAGCACCCAGTTCTTGTCCAGAGTGATCAGTTCCAATTACCCTTGTCATACTGGACCCTTCTCTACTAAATCTACTCACCTCTCTTTGTGACAGGTTATTTTGAAGGCGAGAGACCAATCAAAGCTTTTTTGCCCACACCCTTCAGTCAGTGACACATTTGCCAATTTCCCTAGAGGGGTTGATTGACAGCTTTTTAAGAGGCATTCATGATCATAAAATCTAGAGACCAGTAATCCAGTCTGAGATATAGCTCAGAACTTCCTATAGTGAATCCCTTTCTGCCTAGAATTCCAACGTGATTTGACTGTCGTTAGTCAGGGATTTCTAGTTCAGTCATAGAGCACTTGCATGTATGAGGCCCTGGATATATTTCCCAGGACACACATAAACACTCTCTCTTTCTCTTTGCTTCTTTCTTCTTTCTTTCTTTCTTTCTTTCTTTCTTTCTTTCTTTCTTTCTTTCTTTCTTTCTTTCTTTCTTTCTTCTTTCTTTCTTCTCTCTCTCTCTCTCTCTCTCTCTCTTTCTCTCTCTCTCTCACACACACACACACACAATACACTATTGGAGTGTCAGTTGGTGCATTACAAGCCACTCATTCACAAATTCACAGTTCAGGGTTCCTCTGCCCAGCTCTCATCTTGACATTCTGTAGCAGAACTTCCTTATAGACCTGCCTCAAAAGAGACCCTGAACTGTTTGTAACACTGTCCCAGATCCAGAGAACAAAGCCAAGAGTGAGAACTTCTTCTGTTTTAGCTTCTAAATTTCTATTTTCAATACAAGAGCAGACCTGTTGTCTAGAACAAGAATAATCATATTCTAGAGCTTAGAAGGCTAATGGACACAATAAGATAATGCAAAATAACACAAGCAATGTCATGACACATTGTTAAGGTCTCTCTTAAAAAGCAAGTAGGAAGCCAGGAGGGTCTCACTTCATTGCATTCATCTAAAACACCTAAATCTCAGTGTGTTCCAAATAATGTATGGAAGAGCCCTGCTGTGAATGAAGGAAAAAGGTGGCTGGACACCCTCTCTGAAGTAACATGTCACCTATGGGCCATGAAGATCAGGTTGGAGAAGAACAAAATCTATGGCAATCTGTGATTAGTACTTAGGTGTCTTAAACAAATTATATTGTAAGAAGATGCCCCAATACTAAATTGCATCATCTTGGAAAGGTAGAAGAAGTAAAAGTTCTGTCAGTTAGACTGACACAATGCCTTAATGATGAAAGAGAGAAAAAGAAGTTAGCAGCCAAACTGCTTACATTTAATTCTGGCTCTGCCACTTTGTAGAGTCTTGGGTAATTACCGAAACTCTCTGCAAGGTTCTTATCCACAGTATCCATCTTAAAGAGCTTAGGCTATAAAGACTCTAATTTATGCAAGGGATTACAACAGGATCTGAACAGAGGTAGAAGCTTAATAAATATTAACTGTGGTTAAATAGTGCATTACTGTCTTCTATGTTCATCTTAGTTATGTTTTTTGTCTTTTTGTTCTAAAGTAAGAGTTCCAGAATCTGTTCTCTGTGTTCAGAAAGGGTTGCAACACACCTGTTGGTACTTAGGAACGACTGGCTCTGTGTTCCAGGGTTCAATTCTGGCAGTGCTCTGGGATCTATGTGA
Organism: Suncus etruscus; assembly: GCF_024139225.1. NCBI lineage: Eukaryota > Metazoa > Chordata > Mammalia > Eulipotyphla > Soricidae > Suncus > Suncus etruscus. Next base: position 26,369,478 of record NC_064857.1, on the reverse strand, counting down.
TGCCGGAGATTGAACCAGCATTCTTGCATGAAAATCATGTACTCAATCCTCTGAGCTACCTCTGCAGCTCAATTGTGTCTTTTGTTTGTTCAGACCACATATATCTCTTGGAAGTATCTAAAAAATTTCCATCTGGGAAATTATGATTAAACTGATAAGCATCACTTAGAGGACAGTATTTATCTGTTTGTTCATTATAGGGTGTATGTGTGTTTCATTTATTTATTTTGAGACAGGAGACCTCTCAGGGGGCGCAGGGGCCACTCACAATAATACTTTTTTTTTTTTTTTTTGATTTTTTGGGCCACACCCATTTGACGCTCAGGGGTTACTCCTGGCTATGCACTCAGAAGTCGCTCCTGGCTTGGGGGACCATATGGGACAACGGGGGATCGAACCTCGGTCCGTCCTAGGCTAGTGCTGGCAAGGCAGATACCTTACCTTTAGCGCCACCGCCTGGTCCCTCACAATAATACTTAATAACAGGGAAGGACCAATGTTTCTTGATAATACCCACCAAAACCACAGTTCTGGGGATCACTAGAAGGCAAGTACTCAGGGGGGTGCTCAGGGACCCAGAAAACAAACTTAAGGACTAGCAGTGGTCCTCAAACAATTTATTGTATTTGTATCTGTTTTGTTTCTTCATTGCAAAATAAGATATATGCAGTGTGCATAAGAATTCGTTCATAAATTTTGTTTTTACTATAGTCAGACCCTCCTATGGTCTGAGGGACAGTGAACTGGCCCCCTGTTTAAAAAGTTTGAGGACCCCTGGACTAGAGCATGCACGGCATGAACCCCTGGCCCTTTATGTTTCTAGCTGGTCCCCAAAATTTCCTTTATTACCAGTACCTTCACCATCTGTCAGCATTATTTAATGCTGACATTAAATAATTATCCTTGTTATCAGCCATATTAGGACTCTATTTGACATTATTTTATCTTCTCTCTTGGGTATATATTAGTCACCTGCTTTATAGAAGAAGAAGCTGAGGATTCAAAATGATCAGCTTGCCTTAAATTATTCAGCTTAGAAAATACAGAGAGATCCAAAATCAGATAAACCCAGTTTCAAAATCTGTGCTCCTGGCCACTGTTCTCTATTTTGTCCCCATTGTGCTGTACAAAAATTTTAGGAACTCATCGATTGATTGAGAGAAACCTGTCTTTATAGAGTGGAGGAATATTTAAGTAGATTAAAAAGATGAAGCAATCAATGGGGCCAGAGTAATAGCGAAGCGGTAGGGCGTTTGCCTTGCACGGGGCTGATCCAGGACAGACCTCAGTTCGATTCCCGGCATCCCGGATGGTCCCCCAAGCCGGGAGCGATTTCTGAGCGCATAGCTTGGAGTAACCCCTGAGAGTCACAGCGTATGGCCCAAAAACAGAAACAAAAACAAAAAGATGGAACAATCCAAATACAACAGTACAAGCTAGAGCTTATGAATTAAGGCACACAACAAGCTATCCAGTGGAGTCAAGGTTTCTCTGATAACTATTGGGATTCAAGCCATGTCTAAGGTTTCCTGACCTTCCACTCACTAGCTGTGGTTTTGTTTCCCACTCCTGAGACCTCTCAAGGCTTCCTGAACTCCTGGTCTATGTTAAGCAGCTGGAGCATCAGGGGTTCAAGCTTGATAGAAACTGGCTCACCTCTCTGAATGTCACTTCCTGCCTCCCTACACATTCTAGTGAAGGCTGAAAAGCAGCAAGTCTGTTGGGTGAGTGAACTTAACCTTAAGCTTTCCCAGGCAGTCTTACCAGAGAGAGACAAAAATCAAACTTGTCATATGGTAGAAATTATTTAATAAAACAAACAAACAAACAAAAACCAGAAACACTGGAGAGAGAGCACAGACTGACCCAGGTTTAATCTCTAGCACCTTATATGGCTCCCCACCATATGATCACACCAGGTGTGATCTCCAAGCTCAGAGCCAAGAGAAATACCAAGCTCCAAAAAACAGCATCAGCAAACAAAAAATGAAATAAAACTTGTAAACATTGGCAATGTGTAGAATAATTGGGACTATATAGTACCAATAGCACAGCTAAAAGTTGCTCATTTTTGCAAACATCCTTTAAGAAAAAGTAACTTGGAAAGAGTTACAAAATTTAATCAAATTCCCTTCTCCTCAATCCTCTTTTGTGCTTGACGTTTTTGATACTTATCTGATTGCAAGGGAAGCTATAGAGTCCAGGTTGAAGCAACAAATTTTGGGGATAGAAGGGCAACCACAAGATGGATGAGGTGTTTAGGACTTAATCCTAGTTCTCAGCCTGGGATTGTAAAATGAACCCTTCCTCCAACTTTCCTGTTTCCCTAAACTCTTCTTTTGGTATGTAAAACCACACCTGCATTACAGGGCCTTCCCCCACCCTGGTGAATGGGGATGTGGATAATAAAGAAAGGTGCTGGTTTTGAGGGGAGAGAAAACACATGGGAGTGACAGAGCTCAGCAGGAAAAAGACATGGCTCAGGAGCACAGGCCAAGGAGAGCTTGACAAAGAAAGCAGATGGCAGAAAGACTCATGACAGAGAAAAAGCAGTGAGGAATAAAGCAAGCTGACTCCAATGAATATCTTTTCTGACTGCTTGTGAATTATTTCTCCACCATTACCCTGCTTCACCAGACCCACCAGCTGAAGGGGCTAGAGGAGCCTTGCCTGGGGAAGACTGACCCAACTCGTGGGTTTTATATTTTATATTTTTATTCAACAAGGGATCACTCGTGGCAGGACTCAGGGAACCATATGTGGTGCCAGGAATTAAGCCCAGGTCATTCATGAACAATGCAAGCAAACACCCTACCTGCTGTTTTATCGCCGCAGCCTACTGCAAAATTATTTTTAACTATTATTACTATTGACTTCAACACGTGTGTGTGCAGGCACCTAGATTACCGGCCTTTTAAGTCCCCTTCTCTTTGGATGTTAGTGAGTCAGTAACAAATGTTCTTAATTCTTTTATTGTAACTAATGAACAAGAGGACCCAATAACAGCAGAATGCTCCACTTGGACCATTAGGAAAATGCTTTTAAAGGATTTAAAGGATTTCATGTTCCATTTAGGGTTTGCAAAACCTGTCATCAAAGAATGGGATTCGAATATCAAATAAATTGTCTAATGTTATTCTCTCTGAAAAATTATAGTGTGTAGAGTCTAAATTTAGTTTTCCCGAGCAGGAGTGACCAAAGAGCATATATATAGTGAGTATATAACATTTAACACTGCCATCATTTTTTTTCTTCCTGTTAGTAAGCTTTGTTTGTGAAAATTCACACTAGAAAAAAAAATGTGATTTTTTTTTAAACAAAAAAGAACTATTGTGAAAATTAGCTCATTTTAGATCTGTGATGAAATTTTAACTCTAGTAGAGGAATAGAGTTTGTTCCGAGGAAAAAATAGAGTTGCAAGAAAAGCAAGCATATTTTTGTCTGTACTATACTTATCCTTTTTCATTGATCCCTAAAGAAAAGTATTACTAAGAAGAAAAATTAGAAGACTTGGAAACTGTTCTAGACTTAAAAAGGCTTTCTCTTGATACCTTTCACATATATAACCAAAAATAATTGAAAAGAAAAATTTCAAACTATTACAAAACTAAAAATCTTAGGTCTTCATATGCACCAAAGCAAAAATAATTAATAATAATAATAACTTCTGCAATGTTAAATAAAAATCAAGAACTCAAGGAACTGGAGAAATAATATAGAGATTAATAATTTGCCTTGTTGGGCCATAGAGATAGTACAGTGGGCATCTACCTTACATACTGTTGACCTGGGTTCAATCCCTAGCATTCCATATGGTCCCCTAAGCACCACCATGAGTAATTCTTTTTTTTTTTCTTTCAGGGGATAGCGCGCATGCAGTCCCCCACTACTATAAATTACACAGTCGAGTTTTCCACATTTGGGGAAATCGCAGGGGTCAGCATGCCTGGAGGGCAATGGGTGAGCCTCACCCTGGGGAATCATGGAATCATGATCATGGAATCGCCCTTGCCAGGTAAGTATACCAGGAATAATCCTTATGCACAGAGCCAGGTGGGCGTGATTCCCCCCAAAAAAAATTTTTTTTGCTTTGTATGCATGTAACCCTGTTTTAGTGGCTGGCATTGCATATGGACAAAAGAATTACCAGGAGTAGTCATGCCCGCCCCTCCTCCCCGCAATAAAACAAACTTATTTAAAAGGAAAATCTGGTTTTTTTTGCAAGGCACAAAGCCATTGGAATAATGTGCCTTCTGCATGAAGAAGAATGCATGAATGATTCTTGAAGAAGATGCATGAAGAAGTTAAACAATAAAGAGGAAATGGAATTTTCATACTTTGTCTCAGCCCAAGTCCTCTGAAATAAAGCAGCTTTCTAATAAGGGAGACCAAAAAAAGAAACTCCTTGAGGTGTTAGAAAGACTTGAGAGAAGAAAACTTTCACAGTAGGGAAGTAAAAAGAGCAGAAAAATGTTTACTTCTTACTAAGAAGTTTAGATTTGGGGCCAGAGCAATTGTGCAGCAGGTAGAACATTTGTCTTGCATGTGGTCATCCCAGGTTTGATCCCCAGCATCACATATGGTCCCCAGAACCTGCCAGGAGTTATTCCTGAATGCAGAGCCAGGAGTAATCCCTGAGCATAGCCAGGTATGCCTTCCACTCAAAAAAAGGAGGGAAGGAATTCAGGCTTTGGTTTATAAGCTACAGGGAATTATCAAAAATTCTAAGCACATTAATGTGAGGACTATTAGGATTTTATGGAGATTAATTTCTCAGGAAGTGTTGGGTGGCATTGCAATAAGACTGAACTATAGGAACAAAGGCCTTCTTGAAAACACAGGCCCAAACTGAATCATGTCTTTGAGTTACAGTGAGTAACTAAAAACTAAGTATGAAATATTTATGCTTCCTAACAGAATTCTATGACTTTAGACTACAAGCTAGTAGTAATACTAATGGTCATGAATGTATGGTCAATTCCTGACTTATGGTGAAACATAAATATCCTTTTTTTTTTTTTAATTTTAGCATTAGTTGCCAAAATTAATTTTAATTTTGGGAGACTAAAGATGGAAGACAGATTTCTGGGTTTGGGGGACATTTTGTTTTTGCTTTTGTTTTGTTTTATGGGCCACACTTGGAAGTGCTCAGAAATTACTTCCTGTGTCTGCATTCAAGAATCACTCCTGGCAGGTTCCGGGGACCATATGAGATGCTGAGGACCGAACCTGGGTCAGCTACATGTAAGGTAAAATGCCCTACCAGCTGTACTATCACTTCAACCCCGATTTCTGGGGTTTATTAATTTTGTATTTGTCATATTGGGTTCAACACTCTATTACTCTGATATCCCATACAAGCCTCTTAAGTGAGAGATTACTTGATATATAAGCCAATGCCTGTCCTGTCATCCTTCCCCCAAATTTTTGAAATAAGGAAACTGAAATCTGAAGAAAGATTATTTTCCCAAAGCTACTTTATCAGTTGAAGCAAAGTCAATGAGGGATAAATGGGATAGTGACAACTTCACAGATATGGTCTCTATTTCTCACCAACACTGGAGGGCAAACAATTTATCTCCATTTCATAGAGAAGGAAAAAATCAGTAGAGATAGACTCAGTAGCTTGTACAGACATAGCTAGGCTGTTGTGGAAACAGTATTCCAACCTAAATTCAACCAAGGTCTCTTTCGGAGATATCACCCTACTGTATACTGGCCCCTTATGAAGAGTGTTCTGGGGATCAGTAAATTAGGTACTTATGATGAAACTGAAACATGCAAAGCATGTGATCTAGTCCTGACTTATCTCTCCAGCTCTCAAATTCTTTTTTTTTTTTTTTTTTTGGTTTTTAGTGATGCCTGGGGTTTACTCTTGGCTATGTGTTCAGAAATTGCTCCTGACTTGGGGGAACCATATGAGAGGCCGGGGAATTGAACCGCGGTCTGTCCTAGGCTAGCATATCTAAGGCAAACACCCTACTTACTGCTTGCGCCACCACTCTGGTCCCTCAAGTTCTTTTTTATTGAATAATTAGTATAACATCTTGTAGCCAAACAAACTTATTTAAAATGTTTTCTGGGGCCTGGAGAGATAGCACAGCGGCATTTGCCTTGCAAGCAGCCGATCCAGGACCAAAGGTGGTTGGTTCGAATCCCGGTGTCCCATATGGTCCCCCGTGCCTGCCAGGAGCTATTTCTGAGCAGACAGCCAGGAGTAACCCCTGAGCACCTCTGGGTGTGGCCCAAAAACCAATAATAATAATAATAATAATAATAATAATAATAATAATAATAATAAAATGTTTTCTGACCATTGATTGACTGTGCTAGCAGAGGTGTTACTCAACCCGAGTTTCAGTCTCTAGGCTGTGTTTAACAATAGTTGTGCATAGCATGAGTTACAGTTCCCAGGTATTGAATTGTTCCCTTATACTAAAGAGTGCTCTAAGCATCTAAGTTCCTATGCTTCTCAATAAAATATGTTCCCTTGAGCCGGAGAAATAGCATGGAGGTAGGGCATTTGCCTTTCATGCTGAAGGACAGTGGTTCGAATTCCAGCATTCTATATGGTCCCCTGAGCCTTATATTCCCTTAACCCTCATTTTCATAGGGGAAAAATATTTAGAAAGAAGGCAAGGCATCTTGTAGTAAAGAACCATCTAGAAAAGTCAAGATCCAGGGACCAGAGAGATAGTATAAAACTGACGTGGCAATTCCATATGGTCCCCCAAGCATCATCAGGAGTGATTCCTGAGGGCAAAGCCAGTGCTTGTCCCTAAGCACTGCTATGTGTGACCTCAAAACAAAAAACAACAACAACAACAAATCTAGAGCTCATCTCTAGTTTTATCACATCTGTATATCTCAGCACACCTGATACAGGCCTTCTGATAGGCTTCAAGGGCGTACATGCCTAGTTAGGGATCAATAACTCCAAGCTCTTACTTTTTCCCCTCTTCTTACACTACACAAGTAAGGCAATTATTTCTCTGCCCTTTAGTACTCCTTCCATTCTAATTGAGAAGGAAACTCAGATTGTTTCTCTTTCATTGTCAATAATTTATATATGCTTCTAGGTTCAAAACTGTATCACAAATTTAGTGAGTGCATTATGATTCTTAGACTTGTATTCCAAGAATGTTATAAACTAAATTGTTTCAGAGTTCATAGATTTAAAGCTAATTCCCCAGAATGTGACTGTTTTGATATCAAGGTCTTTTTTTTAAATGCAATTAAGGGGCCTGGAGCTATAGTACAGCTTTAGGGCATATGCATTACATGCAGCTGATCCAGGACAGACCTCAATTTGAGATCTGGCATCCCACATGGTCCCCCAAGCCTGCCAGGAGTGATTTCTGAGTTTAGAGACAGGAGTAACCCCTGAACTCCGCCGGGTGTGGCACAACAACAACAAAAATGGAATTAAGTTAAGTTAAAAGTCTTTTTTTACATGACTGAAACCCAAACACAATCATGTATGTAATAAAGTTGTTTAAATAAAATAAATTTTTTTAAGTTTTTTAATAATAAATTATAACTTATTTTACATTTATTCTTAAAGAACTTTAAATATTCATGACAATAAAGAAGTCATTTAAACTTTTTGTTGTTGTTTTGGGACCACACCCATAGTGCTCAGGGGTTACTCTTGGCTCTGTGCTCAGAAATCATTCCTGGCTTGGGGGGACCATACTAGACCCCCGGGATCAAACTGAGGTCTATCCTGGATCTGCCACATGCAAGACAAACACCCTACTACTGCGCTATCACTTTGGCCCCTTATTTAAACTTTTATAATTTATTTCAAAGAATAAGTTGGAGGAAGATAATCAAAGGAAAAAAATATCCCCAGCTTTCAGCTTGCCACAAATAGCAGGGAAGTACAGTTAGGGCAGAGAAATAACCACTATGACAATGATAATTTGACAATGATTAGTGGTTACAACCTTGTAATCAGTGTTTAAAGAAAGTAATTAATTAAAAAATGAAAATATATTTTCAGTGAGGGTAGCATCTCCCAAGCAATGTTCAGGAAGCTCAGAGACCCATCCCAGCATATAGATAACCAGGTCAATGGTTCAATACTTGGGCCAAGGATGTGGTGTTGCTCCAGCCTTCTAGTGCCACGTTACGCAGGCTATCCTCATTGTGTTCAAGGATCTCCAGGGCCACACCCAGTGGTACTCAGGGCTTACTCCTGGTTCTGAGCTCAGGGATCACTCCTAGTGATGCTCAAGGATCACTCCTAGTGGTGGTCAGGGGACCATCTATGGTACCAGGAATCTATCTGATGTCAGCCATTTGCAAGGCAAGTGCATTCTCTCTTTCCAACATCTCTGAATTCAAAGTGTACATCTTTTTTAGTTTAATCTTTCATTAAGATGTCAAAATTTATGAGAATATGGAAGTCATTATTTGTAGTGACAGTACTGCTACACGCATTCCTCCCCAATGTAAAAGAAATGTTTCCATTGATAGAAAACTAGGACATGTTTTTTTTTAATTGCATTAAAGTAATTTAACACATAAGTAAATAGTGCTAAAAGAATAAGACAAAGGGCCAAAGCAACTGCCTAGCAGCTAGAGCATTTGCCTTGCCCGTTGCTGAACCAAATTCAATCCCCAGCATCTCATAAGATTTCCCAAGCCTGTCATGAATAATTCTGAGCACAGAGCCAAGAGTAACCTCTATATGCTGCCTGGTATATATGACCCAAAAACACAAGAAACAACAAAAGCATCAACAACAGAATGAAATAAAGTCAAATATATAGACTCATCTAAAAAAAAAAAACAAACAAACAAACAAATAAAATAGCTTAGAGCCAAGTCTGGCCATGGAAATGCTAGCTATAAATCTGAGAATTTCATTAAGATGTAAATGTTGGGGCCGGAGAGATAGCATGGAAGTAGAGCATTTGCCTTGCATGCAGAAGGACAGCGGTTCGAATCCCGGCATCCCATATGGTCCCCGTGCCTGCCAGGAGCGATTTCTGAGCGTAGAGCTAGGAGTAACCCCTGAGCACTGCCGCGTGTGACCCAAAAAAAAAAAAATTGTAAATGTTCTAAGAAAGACCTGGTGATGATGGCAGAACTCTAATTAACAATCAATAATGAAGCCATTTATGAGTATATTCTCTCTTTAGCCTTCCCAAACTGGGCCTACAATTTTCCTCAAGCATGACCAGATAGTAAAGTCTTGTGATGAACATAAGGCCAATACTTAGAAAGTCAGACTTAAAAAATTTGGAAAACACAACCAACTTCAATATAGAGTAGAAAGAAAACCTCAAGTGTTTGTTTTTAATGAAACAGAGCCCTTAAAGAAAAGTGCTTTGGGCTTTCAGTTACTTGGGCCATGTCATCCTAGATTCTCTGGGGATATAATTCCTCCCCTCTGCCCTGTCACATTGTAGATAAATTTAAGAAGGATCCTCCTCTGAGGTCAGTTGTCTCCTCAGGAGATGTGCACTTGATTTTAAGGTCCTCAGGAGGAAATAAAACAAGAGTTTGACCACCCCTAGAAAGTCTTCAATTTCATTTTGTCTTTATTTACAGTAGACTATGTTTGAGATATTTTGTTATTAGTCTTTTCTATTGGAGAATGGATTGCATCATGTAGTTTTGCTCAGTACTGGAAATGAAATATTCTGAAACACTGGACAGAGAGAGAAGGAGCTCTGTTCCGGTTCAGGAAGAAAGTTGCCAACTCAGGAACTTTGAATTGAAGGGAACTACTAACCAAAATAAAACATGAGGGTGTGGAGTCTCTGAGAGATATTCCTCCTGGGCCAACATCAGACCTGAGGGGCAGGTGGAAGAAGTAATTTCTAAAATTTGGCAGAGATCCAGGGAGGGGTTTCAATGATAAAGCACATTGTACAGAATCCCCAGCATAACAACAACAACAAAAAAGGACTGAGAGAACCACAGACAGTCACAAGATGAATGCTGGATGCCTTCAAGACAGAGGCAAGGTTAACTCACAGCAGTTTGTGGATAAACACTAAATAAGAATAAACACACTCCCAGTACTCCTTTTTTGCCTACCTTAGATCTTCTATTGACTGAAGGAGGAACAGGAAATGGAGACACCCACAGAGGCCCCTAACAAGTCAGACTCCAAGACTGGGGACCTCCATGGTCAGTCTCCAGGGCACAGAAAAGTAGAGTATTGTCTGAAAGAAAAGTTAGAAAATAAACTTTGTGAAAAGACTTAACAAGAGAAGACTGAAGGGGCTAGAAGGTACTGCTGCAAAAAAAGTAAAAGGATTAAAAGTTAGAAAGAATTAAAAGTCTTTCAACAATAATTGAATTTGAATTCAATTCAATACTTGAATTGAATACTGCTTTCCAAAATTTACTTTCCTATGAGAGGTTTTAGAAAATATAGTTGACAGGTTTCTGGTTAAATGACTCAAGAATTCAACAATAAAGATGAATAAAAAGACGAGGCCTGAGAGATATCATAGAGGTAAGGCATTTGCCTTGCATGTAGGATGGTGGTTCAAATCCAAGCATCCTTTATGATGGTCCCCTAAGCCTGCTAGAAGAGATTCCTGAGCATAGAACCAGGAGTAACCCCTGAGCACTGCCAGTTGTGACCCAAAAAACAAAACAACAACAACAAAAAAGATGAATAAAAATAAATTGGGGGGGCCGGGCAGTGGCGCTAAAGGTAAGGTGCCTGCCTTGCCTGCGCTAGCCTTGGACGGACCGTGGTTCGATCCCCCGGTGTCCCATATGGTCCCCCAAGCCAGGAGCAACTTCTGAGCGCATAGCCAGGAGTAACCCCTGAGCGTTACCGGGTGTGGCCCAAAAACTAAATAAATAAATAAATAAATAAATAAATAAATAAATAAATAAATAAATAAATAAATAAATAAAATTGGGGCCAGAGATAGTACCCATGTTAAGACACTTGCCTAACATGCAACTGTGGCCATGATCCTGGTTAGAATCCCAGGGCTTTGGGGCCAGAGAGATAGCACAGCAGTAAGGCATTTGCCTTAGATGCAGAAGGACGGTGGTTCAAATCCCCGCATCCCATATAGTTCCCCGAGCCTGCCAGGATGAGTGATTTCTGAGCATAGAGCCAGGAATAACCCCTGAGCACTGCCAGGTGTGACCCAAAAACCAAAAAAAAAAAAAAAAAGAATCTCAGGGCTTCATATAGTCCCCATGCACTATCAGGCATGGATTCAGAGTTTTGCTGTGTGACCAGACCCTAAAACAAAGAAGTTAAAAAGAAAAACAAAGAAGTTAAAAAAAAAAAAAAAAAACGGGGCTGCATTCTGAAATAGAACAATTAGGACCTGGTATAGAAGATGGTCACATTTGCCTAACAACCTTTCTCCAACTATCATGTCACCCCCAACCCTTCACACCTCTGGTGCAAGGGGTAGAACCAGGGACTCAGGCACGAAAAGCAAGTGCCTTACCTTGAAGTCACATTCCCTGCCGTCCCACCTTCCCCAATCATCTTTCACTCCCACTTCCAGAGCATACCTGGTCCAGTGAGCAGAGAAACAGTGACATGTGATGACTAATCAAACCAAACTTGACTCTTTCTCCTTCTCAATCTGACCCTCCTCCTCTTCTTCCTGCTCAATTTCAGGCCATACATGACAGCATTAGGGGCTTACTTTTGGCTCTGTGTTCAGGGTTCAGGGTTTATTCCTAGCTCTGCTCAGAGGACAATATTTGGTGCAAAGAATAGAACTTCTTAACTCTCTCTCTCTCTCTCTCTCTCTCTCTCTCTCTCTCTCTCTCTCTCTCTCTCTCTCTCCCTCTCTCTCTCTCTTCTCTATCTCTTTCTCACTCACTCATCTCTATCTGTCTCCTCTCTCTCTCTCTCTCACACACACACACACACACACACACACACACACACACACACTCATATATATCCCCTTTTTTTAGAATTTTGAAAGTCTGGTAATGTTTCATACCATGTTTCATACCATATGGAAAATTACAACATGCAGTATGAAAGAGCCATGCAGTGAGTCCCTCTTTGAGTTATATAAGGAGTTGTCCTGTTAGAAGAGACTGTCACTTACAGAGTGATTTGAATCTAATTTCTTACCCTTACAAACAAAAGAATTTTGATTACTATATTCCTCCATGATATGTATTAAATTGTAGCCTCCACCAAAACCTATTTTACTATGTTTTAGGACACTTAAGTCAGTATACCAGAATACAATCTGATTTAGAAATACGCACCTTATTAAAACAATTAAATTTAAATTTTATTATTATGAAGGGCACTAGATCAAATTATTATATTATTATGAAGGGCTCTAGATGCCCTTAAAATTTGGAGATTGGTTTTGAAAGAAAATAAAGTCTATGAAGAATTGATTCATGCTGCTACAAGTCAAGAATACACAAGCAGTGATAGATCTGCCCACACCAGCTTGCTCTAAAGGAACAACACTGGGGCTGGAGTGATAGCACAGTGGTAGGGCGTTTGCCTTGCATGTGGATGACCCAGGACAGACCTGGGTTCAGTTCCCAGCATCTCACATGGTCCCCAGAGCCTGTCAGAACCAATTTATGTTCATAGAATCATAAGTAACCCCTGAGCACCACCAGGTATGCCCTAAAAAACAAAATAAAAAAGTAAAAGAAACAACACTTCTGCTACCTTGTACCTTAATGCAGACTTCTAGCCTCCAGAACTATGAGACAAAAAATTTACCCTCATAAGTACTTGCAATATATATAAATGTATATACTGTATAAACGTATACATATGACATATGTGATATATAAATAGTATGATATATATCACACTTTGTAAGCATAGTATAGTAATAATATCCAAAGACAACTATTTAAGATAAGAATAATTAAGGATAATTAGCTCACAAAAATAGAAAATAAGGGCTAGGGAGAGAGTATACTTGGCTGAGGCATACTTTGTTTGCAAGAGACCTGGGTCTGATCACCAGTTCTTCATGGGTCATGAACATCTTAGGAGTCACTTGCAGCATGGAGCTGGGAAGAGCATCCAGACATAGCTGTATGTGGCTCCAAACTCAAACTTAAAAAGTGAGAATAAAAAAAGACTGAAAAATGATAGAACCAAAGGGATAGCAAAGTTGGTGTGGCACTTGCTTCCTTTAATGTCACCGCAGGCACGTTTGATCTCTGGCATTTCATCTGGGCCCAGGATCAGACCCATTTCTTTTGTTTATTTGTTTGTTTGTTTTGGGGTCACACCCAGCAGCGCTCAGGGGTTACTCCTGGATCTATGCTCAGAAATCGCTCCTGGCAGGCTTCGGGGACCATTTGGGATGCCAGGATTCGAACCACTGTCCTTCTGCATGCAAGGCAAATGCACTACCTCCATGCTATCTTTCCAGCCCCAGACCCATTTCTGAGTACAAATTCAGGAGTAAGCAAAACCAAAAAAATTTTCTTCATTATGAATGGCATATAATTATGATATATAATTGATACATCATTCTCATAATCCTCCAAAAGCCACTGCACCTGCCACTGTCAATTGATCAGCATTGTTAAAAAATTATTGTTTGTAATTATCACATACAAAGACACAATTTTATTTGGGGTGGGTTGGTCACACTCGAAGGTGCTCAGGAGTTACTCTTGGCTCTGTACTCAGAAATCACTCCTGGCAGGCTCAGGGGACAGTGTGGGCTGCCAGAAATCAAACCCGGTCCATCCTGGATCAGCCACATGCAAGGCAAACACCCTATTGCTGTGTTATTGCTCGACCCATAAAAACAAAATTTTAAAAGGAATAGTTTGTGAAGACTTTGATCCCCATAGAGAAATATAATGAACATACAAAAAGCAACTTACAGAGATCTACTTATCAGACACAAGAGGAATTCACAGGATCCGTAGTAGTAGTAGTAGTAGTAGTAGTAGTAGTAGTAGTAGTAGTAGTAGTAGTAGTAGTAGTAGTAGTAGTAGTAATAGTACAGCTTATAGAGCATTTTTACCTACTCGTATCTAACCTGGACTTGACCCCTGGAATCCCATATGGACCATCAATACCTACCAGAACTGATTCCTAAGTTCAGTGCCAGGATCTAGCTCTGAGAACTGCCATGTGTGAATCCCATCCCACTACCCAAAAATAAACAAAGAGAAAGCAGGAAAACAGCTCAGCCATGGGACTCATGCCTCAAATATGTGAGGCCCTGGTTCTCAAGCACAGCATCACTGAAAGAAAAAAAAAAAAGCAAAACCACACCAGTTCAAGAGCAAATTAATATGCAAAAGTCATCACCGCTATTTAAATACCATTTAGCCACCCCCTGTGCTATTTGCACACTCTGAACATAGAATCTGTAAGACCCCATTTTTCAAGCCAGGAGCTAGTATAGTGATACTATCTAATACTCAGGTTCAATTTCTCTCTCCGAGAAAAGTTTCCCTGAACTATCTCTAGGTATAGTCTTCGAGGCTATCTGCATTGCTGGAGTGGCCTAAACATGCCCTGTACTGCAGCCCCAAGGAACACTCCTTCATAAAGCCCTTGAACCTCCCCAGTCATAGGGGTCAGAGTGGTGGTACAGCATTTGCATTGCACGTAGCTAACCTAGGACAGACTGTGAATCGATCCCATATGGTCCCCATATGGTCCTCCAAGCCAGGAGCAAAGAGCCAGGAGTAATCCCTGAGTGTCAATGGGTGTGGCCCCAAAACAAAAACAAACAAACAAACAAACAAACAAAAAAGAGTCTCCAGTCATATTAGCTGAAAAATTACAAGTTGAATTCTGAGACTCCTGAGCACCATTGGGGATGCCCTCTACAAAATGACCTCCATTTCTAACCCATTTGTATCACTTACATAAACTCTTTTCATAACATATGTGGAAATCATTCTTTTATATTTTTCCTTTCCTTCTTTCTTTCTTGCTCGCTTGCTTTATTTATTTATTTATTTATTTATTTATTTATTTATTTTTAGGGGGTCATACCCTGTGATGCTGAGGATTTACTTCTGTCTCTGCACTCAAGAATCATTTCCAGCTGGTTCAAGGGACTAAATGAAATTCCGGGGACTGAATGTGGGTCTTCTGCATACAAGGCAAACACCATAAGCATTTCATTATCACTTCAGTCCCATAAGTGGAAATCTCTGTATTTTTTAAATTTCATAAATTATTTTATTTGCATAGCTGCTCATAATAAATCTGTTTCCATCACCCTATGTTCTAAAACTACCAGTATAGAATTTCCTCTACCATCATCCCCAAATTCCCACCCATTTATAAGCCTACCCTCTTGGCAGGCACTAAATAACATATTTTATATTGCTTGTTTACAGTTAAGTGGTAATGACATTCTTGGGGTCAAAGAGATAGTACAATGGTAGGGTGTTTGCCTTGCATGCAGCTAACACAGGACAGACCTGGGTTCAATTCCCAGCATCCCAGATGGTCTCCTGAGCCTGCCAGGAGCTATTTTTCTTTGTTTGTTCGTTTGTTTTGGGCCACACCCATTTGATGCTCAGGGGTTACTCCTTGGCTAAGCGCTCAGAAATTGCCCCTGGCTTGGGGGGGGGGACCATATGGGACACAGGGGGATCGAACCGCGGTCCTTCCTTGGCTAGTGCTTGCAAGGCAGACACCTTACCTCTAACGCCACCACCAGGAGCTATTTTGAGTGCAGAGCCAGGAGTAACCCAAGTGCTTCGGGTGTAGCCCCCCTCCCCCCCCAAAAAAAAGTGGTAATAGGGCTGGAGAGATAGCCTTGCAAGTGGCCAACCCAGGACCAACGGTAGTTCAAATCCTGGCATCCCATATGGTGCCCTGTGCCTGCCAGAAGCGATTTCTGAGCAGAGAGCCAGGAGTAACCCCTAAATGCTGCCGGGTGTGGCCCAAAAACCAAAACGAAACAAAACAGAAGGTGGTAATGACAATTTTATTTATTTATTTTTGTGGTTTTTGGGTCACACCCGGCAGTGCTCAGGAGTTATTCCTGGCTCCATGCTCAGAAATTGCTCCTGGCAGGCATGGGAGACCATATGGGACGCCGGGATTCAAACCGATAACCTTCTGCATGAAAGGCAAACTCCTTACCTCCATGCTATCTCTCCTGCCCCGGTAATGACAATTTTAAACAAAAAGTAATCATAAAGAAACAAAATTAGGGGCCGGGCGGTGGCGCTAAAGGTAAGGTGCGCCTGCCTTGCTTGCGCTAGCCTTGGACGGACCGCGGTTCGATCCCCCGGTGTCCCATATGGTCCCCCAAGCCAGGAGCAACTTCTGAGCACATAGCCAGGAGTAACCCCTGAGCGTTACCGGGTGTGGCCCAAAAACCAAAAAAAAAAAAAAAGAAACTGAAAATTATTGTATCTTGGGGCCGGGCGGTGGCGCTGGAGGTAAGGTGCCTGCCTTGCCTGCGCTAGCCTAGGATGGACCGCGGTTCGATCCCCCGGCGTCCCATATGGTCCCCCAAGAAGCCAGGAGCAACTTCTGAGCGCATAGCCAGGAGTAACCCCTGAGCGTCAGAGGGTGTGGCCCAAAAACCAAAAAAAAAAGAAAATTATTGTATCTTGCTATGAAGTCATTAAGTAATTGTCAAAATGTTTACTAATCTATTTGTTACTAGTTGATCATTCAGTTATTTGTTTTGTTTCTTAACATTAGATGGCTCTTCAGGTGAGTTTCTTGTAAGCAGCAAAACATTGAACTCAATTTATTGACCCATTTTACCACTCTGTGTCTTTAACTGGTACATTTATTTCATTGACATTGAGAGAAAGGATTGACATGGGATTTAGTGTCATCTTTTTGTAGGAGTTTAGTATGTCTGTTGGATCTGCCTTGCCTTAAAATAAACCTTTCAGTTCTTCTTTTAAGGCTGGTTTTGAGTCTATAAAGTTTCTGAGCTGTTGTTTATCCATGAAGCTTTGTATCCTTCAAACCAGAATAAAAATCTGACTGGGTGAAGCACTCTTGGTAAGACATTTATTTCGTTGACTTTCATCACTACAACCCACCACTGCCTTTCAGCCTTCAGGATTGCTTGTGACAAATCTGCTGTGAATCTTAAGGATTCTCTTTTGTATGTAATTTTCCTTTTTTTTCTTATAGCAGGGAAACATTAATTTAATAACTTAAGTCACTATTTCATTCAAAACAATGTGGTGCTACTTTGGTTGGTGGTACTGGGAGTTGAATGGGGCCATGCATGTTGGTATTAAGGTGGACTGAGAGGAAGATGTGGTGTCAGGGATCAAACTCAGGCTCCCTTACATGCCAGAAATGTGCTTCATCATCAACCCTTTGAGGCATATCCCCAATGTAATTTCCTTTTTTAATCTTGTTGCCTTCAGTATTCTATCCCTATCTGTGGTATTTGCCATTGTGACTATGATGTACCTTACCATGCTTTTCTTTCTTCTAGCTGGTATTCATTGGGCATGCAGGATTTGGTTGCATGCACTCTTTAGCTCTAAGAGCTCTCTGCAGTGATGTCCTTGACTATTGATTCTTTGTGGAGATTTTTCTTCCTGAGCCTCTGGTTCTCCAGTGATTCTTACATTGTTTCTTTTTTTTGTTTGTTTGTTTTTTTTTGTTTTATTTAGTTTTTGGGCCACACCCGGTAACGCTCAGGGGTTACTCCTGGCTATGTGCTCAGAAGTCGCTCCTGGCTTGGGGGACCATATGGGACACCTGGGGATCGAACCGCGGTCCGTCCAAGGCTAGCGCAGGCAAGGTAGGCACCTTACCTTTAGCGCCACCGCCCGGCCCTCTTACATTGTTTCTATTGAGTTTATCAAAGAATTCTATTTTCATCTGTTCACATTCTTTGAGAAATTTTTTCATTGTATGATAATTTGTTTTAAGGCTCTTTTTCAACCTCTTTTGTTGTATAAAGTTGCTATGCAGATCATCTTTTAGCTCATTGATTCTGTCCTTAGCAGCCTGTTACTCTGATTATCTGGCTTTCCAGTGAGGCTTTCATTTTGCCTACCAAATTTTTCAGTCCTGTTATTTTAGTTTGAAGTTTCCACATTTGTACTTTCATATATTCATGATTCTTATTTGATTTTCATTTGGTTCATTCCATGATTTTTTTGAATTCTTTGAACATTCTCCAGACTTCCTCCATAAGTGCTTTATCTAAGAGTCTGTATAGGTCGCTGCAGTTCTACCATCTTCATTCTCTAAGCATGGTGGTGTTCTGCATTGTTTTCCCATTGTGTCTTTTGCGAGTGGAATTCTCTACATGTGCTGAGGTTCGTTGACGAGAGGATAAGCACATGGCCTCAGATGGAGTGGCCATGCTCTTCTCATTACACAGGTCTCTCTGGGTCCTGTCTGGGACACGGGGCAGGCACCACTCTCTGCAACTTCCAGGAGGTGAGGGCGGCTCACAATGCTTCTCTGCATCTCTCACTCAGTCCCTCTGGGCCATAAGGAAGACATCACTCACTGCCAACCTTTAGTGGCTTTAACACTACATTGGCATTCAATTTGGTTTGCCCCTATTGGAATGACAGTATTGAAAATTTTGGAGTTGTCACATAGACACATATGCAGCTGTGCAGTCAGGAATTCTAAGCTCTGTGGCTGACATTGCAGTGTTTGTGGGGCTTGGTTTTGGTTGCCAGAAGGGAAATACAAGAATAATAGGGGGAGGGTGTCTGCACTCACTCCAACAAAGTCCTGGTAACAAAGTTCATTACCAGGAGCTTTGGTCGGTTTGTCATCTCTGTAGAGATCAGTGGTTAAGTGATGAAGTTGGGCCAATGACTAAATGGTGATTGTGGATGGGGATGCCTCTATCAAGGCTTTGACAAGGTGGGAACTTGACCTACTTCTCCTGAGATTATCCCAGTTTTCATTCTTAAAGTCAGTGTATCCATGATATTTTTGCAGCTTGGTTTACATCTCTTTCAAGAATAGAGTCAGAAATCTTTGTTTAAATTGTTCCCAAAATATGCCTATATATTTCCTCAATATAAAATCTAGTTATTAAAAAAGTACTGGAGAAAATTAAACTAATATGAACTTTGTTTTCAAACAAGTTAATTTTTTTAATTTTTCAGTCACCTACTTGGAGGCACCATACTTATTCCAACAATGCATGTATTTGGAATTTGGTTAAGTCATGCAATCTAATACAATATTTCTACTTTAAGTTCTTAGGAATTAGAGACTCTCAATTAGTTTATGGAATGGCCACAAAAATCATGGAGGCTAGTGTGGGTGTAGCATAGCCAGGAACAATATGTGGAAGAAAGAAACTGTCCTGGCCAAAAGCCCAGAGCTGCCACCTCAAGTTCTTTGGCACCCCTCATGTAAAGAACCAGAACCTAGGACTGTGGCCAGAACTGCCCCAGAAGACCAAACTAACTCTGCCCATGTTTCCTGTTAGGAGAGCTATCTTCCTGCCTGACCATTATTTCTTATAGCTCAGTTCTTCCTATATCCATGTCCCTTTATGGAAAACCAAGCACATCTGAGCATCAAGCTGCAAAATGGCCCTGGAAATATATATGATACGTTTCCAGTCATTTCTATAAAACAAATCACACAATCTGCTGCATCTACCACAACATCTCCTTAAGAAATAGATGGTCAGTCATGAGAGAAAATGTCTTTTGGTGTTTTATAATGTCTAATTTTAATTCAAAAAGCAAAAGGTGATGAAGAAAGCTCAAGAAGCTTAAAACATGCTTTGCATTTAAGACACCCCGGTTCAATCCCCAGCACTGCATGATGCCAAGAGATTGCCAAGAGAAGAGCCAGATATAGCCTCTGACTACTACTAGGTATGACCATAAACCAAAAGCAAACAAAGTAACACAGTAAGTTTGCTAGAACATTTGTTTGCATTGGTGGCAAGAGAAGAAAGAAGAAAGGTAGGAAGGAAGGAAGGAAGGAAGGAAGGAAGGAAGGAAGGAAGGAAGGAAGGAAGGAAGGAAGGAAGGAAGGAAGGAAGGAAGGAAGGAAGGAAGGAAGGAAGGAAGGAAGGAAGGAAGGAAGGAAGGAAGGAAGGAAGGAAGGAAGGAAGGAAGGAAGGAAGGAAGGAAGAAAAAAGTCTCTTCAAATAATATAATCCTACCCTGGTTATAGTGGTTTGAACTATTAATGATGATCAGAACTTTGTGCCCTATGAGTTTATTTGTGGAACAAGATAGGCCACATCCAGTATATCTCAGAACTTTAGAAGCCACACCAGGTGATGCTCAGGGATCATATGCAGAGTCAGAGATTGATTTTGAATTGCAGTTGGCCACTTGGAAGTAAGTGCTTTACTCTGTTCTATCTCACACACTGGGGATGTGAATTTTTTGTTTGTTCATTTCTTTTAGTTTTTGGCTTGGGGACCACACCAGATTTGCTCAAAGATTATTCATGATTCCGTTCTCAGAGATCACCCCAGTGAACTCACGTGACCATGGGGGAGCCTGAGATCAAACCTGGGTCAGCTGATTACAAGACAAACACCTTACCTACTATATGAGCTTTTCAGCCTGAGAAAAGTTTTATTTGTCAATATAGCTCCACAAAAAACTTGGGGTATTCAAAAAAGAATGTTTACATTCCTATACTCTTTGCAGCACTGTTCACAATAGCCAATACATGCATGTATCTTGACAACATCACGTTGAGTGAAGTTAGTTAGAAGGAGTGGGACAGCCACGGAATGAGAGCCACAGCTCTCATATATGGGATAGAATGAAACATAGTAAGAGAAAAGAAAAAGAAACATAGTAAGAGAATAGCAAATATCTAAAGGCAACAGAAACTGAGCAGTGATCTTCAGTAGGAAGAGAGAGTGGGGGCTATTGGGAAGGAAAAAAGATGAGTGTGTCACTGGTGGAGGAAAGAGGACACTGATGGAGAACATGGTACTGGAACTTTTTTTATTTTTCATGAAACCCTATCTTAACAGTATTGTAAATCACAATGCCTAAAATAAACAAAAAAAAAACAAAAACAAAAAATAAAACAATTATTTTTAATGTTGAGATAATATTAGGAGCAATATTATCTTCCCAAAACTTAATTTAGAAAGGAACAACTTTATGGGCCAGAGTGATACCACAGCAGGTAGGGAATTTGCCTTGCAAGTGGTCAACCTGGGTTCAATCCATAGCATCCATATAGTTGGTTTTTTTTTTTTTTTTTTTTTTTTTGTTTTTTGGGCCACACCCGGTAACGCTCAGGGGTTACTCCTGGCTATGCGCTCAGAAGTTGCTCCTGGCTTGGGGGACCATATGGGACGCCGGGGATCGAACTGTGGTTTGTCCAAGGCTAGCGCAGGCAAGGCAGGCACCTTACCTCTTGCGCCACCGCCCGGCCCCAATCCATATAGTTTTTGAGCCTGTCATGAGTAACCCCTCAGCACCATTCGATGTGATGCAAAAAAAAAAAAAAAAAAAAAAAGGGTGGGGACAGCCTTGGGGTCAATGCGATCAAGTAGCATTTGCCTTGAACACAGCTGACCTGGGTCCAGTCCCCAGAATCCCATATGGTCCCCTCCAAGAGTGATTACTGAGTACAGAACAAAGTGTAACTCTAGAGCTCCACTGGGTATGGCCAAAAACAAAAAGAAAAAAAGAAAAAGACAAACAGCTTCAGCAACAAGTAGACATCAGGCAAAGTACTGTGCAAGACAGACCACCCCTCTCAGGTTACCCTCAACTCCCTCCCAGGAAAATTGTCAAAGAACCCTACAATACACAGAGCCCATCCCCATTTGACTCTGCCAGGATTCTTCCAACCACAACCTTACAAAAGAAGCACTCTGGTATTAATAGGTCATACAAACAACAGCACTGAAATAACTCAATACTTAGGTGAAAAGCCACACAAAAAAATAAGCATGCTTGAGTCACATTACAATTTTACCCTTTGGTTGAACTGAAGTTATTTTAAGATGCTAAAAATTTAAGTTTAATTTGTAGGCTTAATTTATATTACATGTTCTTAGACAGTATTTAGTACGTGTGAATTTTTTTTCTGCTATTACAAAATTCTGGAAAAGATCCAAAACCTAACTCTAAATTCAGACTTTGTCTTCCATTCAGGCAAAGAATTATTTTTACAGGAACATCAGTAAGTGGTTTTAATTTTTATATTTGGTGCACACAGCTAGCTTACTCCATAGATCATGATATTCTTGGTATGCATACATTCATTCTTCAAGAAAAAGCCATCAAATGTATATTTGGGAGTAAAATTGAGAGAAATGGGAGCTATTTCAATCACACTGGCTTTGAATTTTTGGGAATCACTTGTAAGTGCCATTCTCCTTGCAAATGACAACACATATCCATCTGGGAAGATGGCACTTAAAGTGCTAGAGAAGGGTCCAGAGAGATTATACTGCATGGATGATTCTTGCCTTGCACACAATCAACCCGGATTCAATCCCTGGCACCCAGTATGGTCTCCTGAGCACTGCCAGGGTGATCTTTGAACATAGCTAGTGGTGAACCCCCAAAAATTGTAGAGGGAGCCGGTGAGCATGCTTTGCATGTGAAAACCCTAGGTTCTATCCCTAGCCCCACAAGCACCACCCAGGAGCAACCGCCAACTACCAAGCAAGGAGTGACCAAGTCAGGTACCAAGCCAGGTGTGACCCTAAGACCAAAAAATATAAATACATGACAGCACATATCCATCTTCTAGTAAGATCAAATCATAGCCAGGATCAAAATGGATGCGAATCAAGGACTCAAAACTCATGGCTGCAAAAGTTCGTCTCAGTCATCTTTTTCATCACTCCATGACAGAATGTTCTTACACCTTTGAACTTTCCAGCTTCTACTTAGCACATCATTGCAGGTAACTATAAATCCATTGTTTACTCTTAATAAATAAGCATGGTACATGACCTTAAAAAATTCCAGACCGGGCCAGAGAGATAGCATGGAGGTAAGGCATTTGCCTTGCATGCAGACGGTCAATGGTTCAAATCCTGGCATTCCATATGGTCCCCTGAGCCTGCCAGGAGTGATTTCTGAACATAGAGCCAGGAGTAACCCCTGAGAGCTGCTGGGTGTGACCCAAAAACACAAACAAAAAAAAATTCCAGACCATGGGGCCAAAGCTCAGCAGGTAAGGCATTTTCCTTGCATGCAGCCAAATTTGACATATATGTGTCCAGTGTCCTATATGGTCCCCTGAGCACTGCCAGAAATGACTACAAACTACAGAGCCAGCAGTAACCCTAAGCACCATCAGATGTGACCCAAAAACAAAACAAAAAGTCAGACCTCTAAATCAAATGAATTGTGAAGCTAGTAGTTTAGGCCTCGATGCATGCCTTTCATTTGTATGACTCCAACAATATTCTGGGAGGGTTCTTTCTCATCTAACTGTAACTTATGAAGTCCCGGGTCTCTTTCTAACCCAGCTTCCAACCCTATCAATTTACACTTGAACTTCTGTGTTCATCTGTGGGTTCTAGCTAAGAAGAAGGAAGATAGACTGAGTTGGGATAGCTCTTTGGTTCAGTTATTCCATGTACAGTAAGATTGTGACTAGCTACCCTAGAGTGGGGTTAACAACTCATGAATATACATATGGCACACTGCACACCATTCATTCAAAATCAAAGCTCAATCTGTGACATCATACAAGTCAACTTAGAGAAAATAAAAAGTAAGATGGGAAGTATGCTCTATTTATCACAATTTTTAGACAGAATGATTAGGAGGATAGGGAGAAAGAAAGAGAGTAAGAGAGAAAGAGCACAAGTAATTGTCTAGGCTCAGAAAACCTAGAACTATAGTCAGCAAGCTGGAGACCCAAAACAGCAGATGGGATAATAAGTTCCTTTTTAGGCCCCCCAAAATAGTACAAGGACTTGGAGTACCTTATTTAAGAACATGTAGTCATGAGTAGTCATGAATTGAAATTCCAGGTATTCCATGTACTTCCATTGCAATCCTGGCAGCTCAGCTGTCTGCAATACCCAGTATTGAAGTGACTTCCAGCTTTACTGTATCCAGGTGTATTTTAGTACTACAAACTAGGATGTGACTCCTGAGAGAACCATAACTAAAGAGAAGAGCAGGCACCACATCAGGGAGTTTGACCTCTAGTGAACTCCTATGTTTAAAAAAAAAAAAAAGCGTGAACCCTAGCTAGTACATGTGTCAACCCCCAAATAAAGGAGAACAGCAGAGTGTACAGGTTCTCTAGCCTATCTGATGCCCAGCAAGCACCACAGATAAACACTAGAAACACCACAACCAGGTTGTAGTGCATGTGCGACATTGAAGTCACAGCAGCAACAACAATAAAGAGGAGGGATGGGGAGAAAAAATGTAAAATAAAAAAGTGGGGGAGTTGCATTCTAAAAGGCAGCAGGTTCTAGATTTCCCACCCTCACCCCCAGTGAAATTTTTTCCCCAATCCAAACACAATTTGGAGGAGATGTAGTTTCATGATGACTTCCAAGATTAACTCATGCCTCAAACCATACATGCCCAACATAAAAGAAAAAAAGTCATTAAAACAATGATAATTGGACCCTAGTTTCGAACCCTGGCAACACACATTATCATCATCATCACTCTCACCATCTCATGATCGTTGTCGTCATCATAATTCAGTTGACTTTGTAATACTGTTGAGTTAAAGTCCATCCTTCCTATCTAATCTCTTCCTATTACAGATGGTAAAATCAGGGCTGAGGGACTAGTCACTAAGAAAAGTGGGAGACTTGAATTTAGGTCTATAATCTCCAAATCCCAGACAAGAATTTGAGAGTAGCACATTCCTGCTTGAAACAACTTGAAATAGTCACAGCTAATGTTATGGTAGATGAAGTGAAGCAAACTCTCACAAAGGGAGACCAAGAGATTAATGTTAAAAGCCCTTAGGTAGAAACATACTGTTTACACTCAATTTTCATTCTGCTCTGACAGAGCATTGAAACCAGTAAATGGTTGGAACAAAAGAGAGAGGATGGGGCATATAATCAGGTTTACAACTACTGTGTTGGCTTAAATGTCAAGGTCAGGCCAGACTAAAAGCTCCTAAATATAGATGTTCTATTGTAAGCAAAATTATCCATTCTGTTTCCATAGATTTATGTCCTACATTTTTTATTTTTCAAGGCCTTCCTTATTTGAAACCCATTATTTAGATAACAAAAGTCACTAATACATCCCAAGGCTTATTTAAACACTCAAGGGAGAAATTCAAACCAAAACTCTGTCCCTTGATTTCCATGGCTGGGAATTGCTGGACCCAAATGATCTTTAATATGCCTTCAATAATAAAAATGATCTTATTATATAAACAAATACAAACATATCATTTCCCATTTTTATTATGACTAGCACTTATTATCTACAATAAAGAGGACACATTTGGTGCAGTTTTTTTAGAGTTGGCATTTTTAATGGCTTAAAATGGATTTTTATTGTAAGTAATATACGAAGAACTATTTTAATATATATTACATTTTGACCATTAATGCAACTATCTCATTTCACAATATGTCTTAGAAACTTATTCATCAAAGCTTTGTTGTCCACAATGAAACTATATCATTTAAGCTTTGTACTACTTAAATTATTTATAAATACCAATTAAATAAATAAAGGCCTCTATTAAACTTCTTTGCTTATTTCTTTAAAATAACAATGCTTGAGGTCAGAGAGATAGTACAGAAAGTTGGTGTATGTTTTGTATGCAGCTAACCCTGCTTTAATTCCTGGCATCCCATAGGTTCTTTGAGCCTATCAGGAGTAGAGCCAGGAGTCAGCCCTAGGCATCACTGGGGATGACCCAACGAGCAAAAAGTAAATAAAAATTAAAATTCAACTTGGAAAATTCTCTCAGAAAAAAAAACTTTTTTTAGTTTTTGTTTTTGAGCCACTCCTGGTAGTGTTCAGGGGTTACTCCTGGCTCTGTGCTCAAGAATTACCATTTGGAATGCCAGAGATTGAACCTGGATCAGCCATGTGCAAGGCAAATGCCCTACACTGTACTATTAGTCCAGCTCCCTGAAGTAAACCTTTTAAGATCCTTCTACAAAAAAAAAAAAAAAAAAAAAAAAAAAGGTAGGGAACCAGCAATATAATACACTTTAAATCACTTTACTTGAATTCAGTTGGCCTCATTTCAAACCCTATCAATGCATATTGTCCCCAAGTACCACCAGGAATAATCCCTGAGCTCAATCAGGAGTAAGCCTTGAGTACCTCTAGGGCCCAGACACACCCCATTACCACAAAAAAAATGGAAGGAAGGAAGGAAGGAAGGAAGGAAGGAAGGAAGGAAGGAAGGAAGGAAGGAAGGAAGGAAGGAAGGAAGGAAGGAAGGAAGGAAGGAAGGAAGGAAGGAAGGAAGGGAGGGAGGGAGGGAGGGAGGGAGGGAGGGAGGGAGGGAGGGAGGAGAAAGAAGAAAAGAGAAAAGAGAAATAAAAAGAAAAAAGAGGGGCCGGGCGGTGGCGCTAGAGCTAAGATGCCTGCCTTGCCTGCGCTAGCCTAGGACGGACCGCGGTTCGATCCCCTCGTGTCCCATATGGTCCCCCAAGAAGCCAGGAGCAACTTCTGAGCGCATAGCCAGGAGTAACCCCTGAGCGTCACAGGGTGTGGCCCAAAAACCAAAAAAAAAAAAAAGAAAAAAAAAAAAACCAAAAAGAAAAAAAAAAGAGAAAAAAAATGAAAAAAAGGAAAGAAAGAAAGAAAGAAAGAAAGAAAGAAGAAAGAAACAAAGAAAGAAAGAAAGAATGAAAGAAAGAAAGAAAGAAAGAAAGAAAGAAAGAAAGAAAGAAAGAAAGAAAGAAAGAAAGAAAAGAAAAGAAAGAAAGGAAAAAAGAAAGAAAGAAAGAAAGAAAGAAAGAAAGAAGAAGAAAGAAAGAAAGAAAGAAAGAAGAAAAGAAAGAAAGAAAGAAGAAAGAAAGAAAGAAAAAAGAAAGAAGAAAGAAAGAAAGAAAAGAAGAAAAAGAAAGAAAGAAAGAAAGAAAGAGAAAGAAAGAAAGAAAGAAAGAAAGAAAGAAAGAAAGAAAGAAAGAAAGAAAGAAAGAAAGAAAGAAAGAAAGAAAGAAAGAGAAGAAGAAAGAAAGAAAATGAAGAGTAGTTTATGGTTAATAGAGATCTCTCTATTAATTTACTTGGGTTTCAATAGCAGAATGCTGAAGATTAATTCACCTAGAATCTGAGGGCCTGAGGGGTGACTCTGAGGTAGACCACATTCCTGTAAACCAGGAATAGCCATAAACTCATTCCAGGCACCACCCCCATGTAATGCCATCCTGCAGGCCACACAGCAATTAAGCCATTTAATCCTGACCTAAGACACCACTTAATCAATCCCAAAGGCTCCAGCTGCTAGATTAGTCATGATGAATTTAAATAAATAAATTTGTAGGGTTCACAAATATTCAACCTATAGTACTATTCCAGGCCCTGTGAATAATGACAGGTTTTTGCTTTTCCTAAATCTTTAATACCACCCCCAATA
The DNA here is from genome assembly GCF_024139225.1 of Suncus etruscus. NCBI lineage: Eukaryota > Metazoa > Chordata > Mammalia > Eulipotyphla > Soricidae > Suncus > Suncus etruscus. The sequence continues at coordinate 26,342,039 of NC_064857.1, read as the reverse complement.
TCTTGAACTCACACACCTGTCATCTTCGAATTCCCAATATCTCCTCACTTGATTTCTTTCCTACCATGGCTGCCTCAGTCTATATGCTCATATTCTCTTCCTAAAATCTTCATAAGCCTTCCCTTCTCCCTGAGCTCTTTGTTACGCGCATATTCCTAAAACTAAAATTCCTCTTTGTCCTACTCTCTTCCCATTGCTCTCTTCCTCACCCATGACTTCCACTTGTTGACAAGGGAGAATTGGAAGGAGTCAGCCAAATAGTCTCCTGCTACTGTCCCAATAGCTACACTCCAGAAAGCACCCATGTTATCATTGTCTTTAAACACTTGCAGTTCTTTCAACTCTTGCTTAAGTCTTGTCCTGCTAAGGGGCAACAGCCTGCCAGTAAATAAATCCTAGGGCAAAGACAGCACAGACATACTCTCTTCCTGCCCACCCTGAGCTTCACACAGCAGTACCTCCACTTAGCAGAAAGGACACAGGGCAAGCTCAAAGGCAAATATATGTATAAAATAAGAGACCCTGTCTGGCCCAAACTTGTAGTTTCTTCTTTTTTTTGGGGGGGGGGGGTTGGGCCACACCCGGCATTGCTCAGGGGTTACTCCTGGCTGTCTACTCAGAAATAGCTCCTGGCAGGCACGGGGGACCATATGGGACACCGGGATTCTAACCAAACACCTTAGGTCCTGGATCGGCTGCTTGCAAGGCAAACGCCGCTGTGCTATCTCTCCGGGCCCCAAACTTGTATTTTCTAGCCTAGGTTTGTATCACAAAAGCAATCACACACACACACACACACACACACACAAACACACACACACACACACCTTGGTTTGAATTCTTTGTTGGGTTATTTTGATTCCGTCGGCTTTATTTTATTTGTTTCATTTTATTTTATTAATTTTGACTTTTATATCTATTTTTTCTTTTTTTTTTTATGGCCAGCACCCTGTGACGCTTGGGGGTTACTCCTTGTTATGAGCACTGGCTTAGAGGACCATATGGGACACAGAGGGAGCAAATCGCAGTGCATGCAAAGAAAATGCCATACAACTTGCACCACTGCCCCTAAAACACCTTTTTAAGTGCCTGTTATACTGGCAGGCTGAGTGGGGCGGTGGGAGGTGACATGGTATGTATTCTGGGAATATTGATGGAGGGAGGTTGACACTGGTGGTGGGATTGGTCCTGAAATATTGGATGTCTAAGACACAACTGTGAATAGCTTTGTAAATCACAATGGTTTTCAATTTAAAAAATTAAGGAAAGAAAGACACCTTTTAGTTTTTTTAATGATTGCTTTATTTAAGCACCATGGTTACAAAATTTTTTATGATTAAATTTCAGTCATAGTACGTACACCACCCTTCACCAGAACACTTTTCCCACCACCAATGTTTAGTTTCCCTCCCACCCACGCACTCGACAACCCAACCCCACCTATCTCAGGGGCAGATATTTTGCCCCTCCTCCACTATTTTAATGAAGAAATGACATGCATATGCCTTTATCTCCATTCAACATCCAGTTATTAATAGTCCAGAGTTTTCAGTTCCAGCTACCATTGTCACTGTAGTCCCTTTCCTACCCTAACTGCCCTATTGCACTCTTCCTGCCATGGTCTGTCTTAGGCTAGTGCAGGCAAGGCAGATGCCTAATTGCTTGTGCCACTGCTCCAGCCTCCTAATCTTTTTTTTTTCTTATATCCCACAATTGAGTGAGATTAGTATGAATGTATTTCTAACCACAATTGTACCAGCAGTCATGGAGCTGATTACACTTTCCTATGCCCCAACAAAGTCTACATGCTGTGCCTAATACTTCATTTTATCTGATGCTTATAGTCCATTTCCTCTTCCAATAAGAAAACTCAGATTGCCTCTGATTCATCTTTCTTTTCGGGAGTTGCTCCTGGCTCTGCACTCAGTAATTGTTCCTGGTAGGCTCAGGGGACCTATGGGATGCCATGGATCAAACCTGAGTCAGCCTCATGCAAGGCAAATGCCCTTCCTGCTATGCTATTGCTCTGATCTCTAATTTGTCTTCCTATACTTAAGCTAGCATATGGTAAAACTGCAGTATTTATAGAATAAATAAATGATACACAAGAGAGTGGGCCATGAATCTAAAAACAGCATTTTTTATTTTGGGGCCACATACAGCAATGTTGAGGGCTTATACCTGGGTCTTTGTAATTATCCTTCATGATAATTGGGAATCAAATCCAGAAATCCACATTCAAAGCATGAACCCTAACTGCTGTAACCCTCCAAGATCATCTTGAAGTAAAGCTTTGTATTCCTTATAAATTATAATCAAGTTACTCTTTACATCTCTAAACTGATTTACAGAACAGCATCCTTGGCTTGAAAAATGCAAATTTTTCATTTTAGAAAAATTAACAAATCCTCTTTTTCTATTACTGGAACAAATAAAAGCTTGTGTTTGAACTCTGAAGAAAGAATTTGACTTGCATTTCCTGAACATAGTATAAAAAGAAAATGAGGGAAGTTGGAAGGTGCACATAGAAAGTAGTGACAGCAATAGTAAGCAAATATATTTATATTCACTTAAGTGGAATATGTGTAATAAAAATAATGCACTGTGGGACTGGAAAGAATGTACAGTGGGTAGGGAACTTGCATTTTATGCAGCTGACCTGGGTTTGCTTCTTGGTATGTCATATGGTGCCCTCATCATCACAAGGAGTAATTCCTGAGCACAGAGCCAAGAGTAATTTCTGGTATTGCTGGGTATGGATCAAATAACAAACAAAATTCCACCACATATCTTTACTTATAAAAATTATATATGGGACTGGAGAGGTGGCGCTAGAGGTAAGGCATTTGCCTTGCAAGCACTAGCCTAGGACGGACCACGGTTCAATCCCCCAGTGACCCATATGATCCCCCCAAGCCAGGGGCGATTTCTGGGTGCAAAGCCAGGAGTAACCCCTGAGCATCAAACAGGTTGGCCCAAATAAACAAAATATATAAATATATATATATATATATATATTAAAAACAAACTAAAGTGCCAGAGAGATGATACAGAGATATTACATCCACTTGCCTTGCACACAGTTAACCCCAGTTCAGACCCCTACCCTGTCATTAGTAATCTCTGAGCAGAGAGCCAAGAGTTGCTCTGACAACTGTCTTGTATAGTTCCCCAAAAAATCAATAAATAAAATATGAATCCAATATAGAACAAAACCTGTCAATAAAATAGTGTTACTTAAATGTGTCCATAGATACAACTACTTATGTGTATCTGTCTGTGTGCTGGGAACCCAAAGCCTCTACCACTGAAGTATATCCTGGCCCAGATAGAATATTCAAATCCAACATGCTTAAAAAGAGACAAGACCACTTTATATTCACAGATAACTTCATAAATGTTCAACTCAGATTCCCCAAGTTCCAACTCAATTGGTATCCAGAGACATGTACTGTAAAAGTCTAAGGATTACCATATATTTCTTCTCAAATTCCTTTTGTTTGTTTGTTTCTTTCTTTCTTTTCTTTCTCAACTTCTTTTAACATGTCGTAACCATCTTGTGTCACTAATTGTGCTAGAATGGTTCTAAGGCTAATAAAAATCAGAGAAAGAATCAGGCTTTTGCTCTTTTTTTATCTTTACTTAAATACTGTGATTACAAATATGATTGTAGTTGTATGATTACAGTCATGTAAATAGCACCCCCCCCTTCACCAGTACAAGATTCCCACCATCAATTTCCCAGATCTCCCTCCTCCCCACCCCATCCACACCTGTACTTGAGACAGGCTTTCTATTTCTCTCATTCATTCACATTGTTATGATAGTTTTCAGTGTAGTTATTTCTCTAACTGCATTCATCACTCTATGTGGTGAGCTTCATGTCATGAGGTGCACCTACATGGGTAGATGGGGGGAAATAAGGGTTGGGACTGAGGCAGTTAAAGATTAGAAATGAGCTTTGTAGGGCAGTATCAAGGTCACAATACAAGATGGATGTTATGCATATATAAACTATATGCATACAATACTATCAATAAGTGACCAAGAAGAAAATATTCCCAGTGACTGTCCCAACGTAAATCAGTGCTAGAACGGCCCGCCCTCCTCCCAAAGCACATTCCCATTAGTATAGGGAGAAGTAAGGGGAAAGCCTGCTGACCCCTCTAGAGTCCACCTGGACCAGAACCCAGGGAAGGCCTGAAATCCAGGGGAGAAAGAGGGGGACTGCTGGGGGCCTGCCAAGGATCCCAGCACTCCCCAGGTTAGGGAGAAGGCCTCCGGCATGGTGACTTTCCAAACCCCATACCTGGCAAGAGCTGGCCTCCAGAATCAAAGAGGAAAACGGAAGCCAGATATCTGCATGCCCTCCTCCCCATGCACCTCCCCCGTGGAGCCTCCCAGCACTCCCCAGGCTAGGGAGAAAGCCTCCGATATGGGGCCTTCCCAAACCCTATACCTGGCAAGAGTTGGTCTCCAGAATCAAAGGGGAAACCAGAAGCCAGATATCTGCCCACCCTCCTATCCATGCACCTCCCCCCTGGAGTACAAAGAAAGGGGGGAAGCCTGAGGACCCTTAAGAGTTCACTGAACCCACTTCTGACCATCTGAGCTAGCACTCAGGGAAGGCCTGGAGTCAGGGGAGAAAGAGGGAGATGGCTGGGGGCCTGCCAAGCCTCCCAGCACTCCCCAGGCTAGGGAGAAGGCCTCTGGAAAGAGCTGGCCTCCAGAATCAAAGGGGAAACCAGAAGCCAGATGTCTGCCCACCCTCCTCCCCATGCACCTCCCCCCTGGAGTACGGAAGGAGGGGGGAAGCCTGAGGACCCCTAAGAGTCCACCTGAACCCACTCTGGCCATCTGAGCTGGCACCCAGGGAAGGCTTGGAGCCAGGGGGGAAATACAGGGATGCCTAGGGGCCTGCCAAGCATCCCAGCACTCCCCAGGTTAGGGAGAAGACTTCCAGCATGGGGACTCCCCAGACCCCATACCTAGCAAGAGCTGGCTTCCAGAATCAAAGAGGAAACCGGAAGCCAGATGTCTGCCCACCCTACTTCCCATGCACCTCCCCCCTGGAGTACAGGAGGGGGGAAGCCTGAGGACCCCTAAGTGTCCACATGAACCCACTTCTGGCCATCTGAGCCAGCACCGAGGTAGGGCCTGGAGTCCAGGAGAGAAAAGGGGGGAATGGCTGTGGGGCCTGCCAAGCCTCCCAGCACTCCCCAGGCTAGGGAGAAAGACTCTGCATGGGGTCTCCCCAAACCCCATGCCTGGCAAGAGTTGCATAAGCTCAGTTTTTCAGACCTGTTATTTCAGTGTGAAAATTTCTAATTTCAGTCGTTAAATCCTCTTGATGTTTAATTGTGCTCCAGTCAAGTCTATGGGTGCTTTTTTTTTTTTTTTTTTTTTGAGCTCCCTGAACATCTTTCATAATTCTACTCTAAACCTCTTATTTGAGAGGATACCTAGTTGTTTCCTACTTTTTTTAGATTATCAGAGCAGCCATCTTGATTTCTTTAAACATGGGGGTGTACTGCAAAATTTCTCCATTGGTAAGGCTGTAGATTGCTTCTTACAATGTGGAGAAATGGAATTCAGGGGTTGAAAGATAAGTGCGGCCACAGAGCGAAGCGGAGCGGTCGCACATCTCGGGTGTGGGTCCTGGAGAGATTATGATCCTTGGTGTCTCTAGGCTGGCTCAGCAGAGAAAAGGCAGAGAGCATGGCTGCCATCCTTTTTAAGTCTCTGGGTGCCCAATCACACAGCAGGAATCAGCCCCACATTCGTTGGGTGGGAACATCTTACCGGGTGTGAGTCCTGGAGAGATTATGGTCCTTGGTGTCTCTAGTCTGGCTCAGCAGAAAAAAGCAGGCTTTTGCTCTTGGACAAAGGCCATCTTAATATAAACTGTGACACTTGGCTGATAAGACCTGTAAGGTGAAGAAAAGAAGAGAAAAAGAAATGGGAGAGAAAATGTAAGTGACAAGGAAAGGGGAAAGAAGAATGAGGAAGGGAAGAAAAGGAAAAGGGAAGTGAAAAGGAGAAAGAACCTAAACTAACTTTTTTTTTTGGGGGGGGGCCACACCCGGCAGTGCTCATGAGTTACTCCTGGCTGTCTGCTCAGAAATAGCTCCTGGCAGGCACAGGGGACCATATGGGACACCGGGATTCAAACCAACCACCTTTGGTCCTGGATCAGCTGCTTGCAAGGCAAACACCACTGTGCTACCTCTCCGGGCCCTAAACTAACTTTTAAGATTAACATAAAAAGGGGCCAGAGTGGTGGTACAAGTGGTAGGAAGTTTGCCTTGCACAGCTAACCTAGGACAGACCACAGTTCGACTCCCGGTTTCCCATATGGTCCCCCATGCCTGCCAGGAGCTATTTCTGAGCAGACAGCCAGGAGTAACCCCTGAGCACCGCCGGGTGTGGCCAAAAAAAAAAAAAAAAAAGCTTCCCAAGTCAGGATACACTCAAAGATGGTCATGATAAGAAACAAGCTGGGGCCGGGCGGTGGCGCTAGAGGTAAGGTGCCTGCCTTGCCTGCGCTAGCCTTGGATGGACCGAGGTTCGATCCCCCCGGCATCCCATATGGTCCCCCAAGCCAGGAGTGACTTCTGAGCTCATAGCCAGGACTAACCCCTGAGCGTCACCGGGTGTGGCCCAAAAAACCAAAAAAAAAAAAAAAAAAAAAAAAGAAACAAGCTGAAGGGGCTGGAGAAATACCATGGAGGTAAAGCATTTGTCTTGCATGCAGAAGGCCAGTGGCTCGAATCCCTGCATCCCATATGGTCCCCCGAGCCTTCCAGAAGCGACTTCTGAACATGGAGCCAGGAGTAACCCCTGAGTGCGGTAAGAAAGAAAAGAAAAGAAAGAAAGAAAGAAAGAAAGAAAGAAAGAAAGAAAGAAAGAAAAAAGAAAGAAAGAAGAAAGAAAGAAAGAAAGAAAGAAAGAAAAAAGAAGAAAGAAAGAAAGAAAGAAAGAAAGAAGAAGAAAGAAAGAAAGAAGAAAGAAAGAAAGAAGAAAGAAGAAGAAAGAAAGAAAGAAAGAAAGAAAGAAAGAAAGAAAGAAAGAAAGAAAGAAAGAAAGAAAAAAGAAAGAAAGAAAGAGAAGAAAGAAAGAGAAAGAGAGAGAGAGAGAGAGAGAGAGAGAGAGGGAGGGAGGGAGGGAGGGAGGGAGGGAGGGAGGGAGGGAAGAAGGAAGGAAGGAAGGAAGGAAGGAAGGAAGGAAGGAAGGAAGGAAGGGAGGGAGGGAGGGAGGGAGGGAGGAAGGAAGGAAGGAAGGAAGGAAGGAAGGAAGGAAGGAGGAAGGAAGGAAGGAAGGAAGGAAGGAAGGAAGGAAGGAAGGAAGGAAGGAAGGAAGGAAGGAAGGAACCACGCTGGGGCCTGCGTGGTGGCGCTAGAGGTAAGGTGTCTGCTTTGCCAGGGCTAGCCTAGGATGGACCGGGGTTCAATTTCCTGGCATCCCATATGGTCTGCTTTGCCAGGGCTAGCCTAGGATGGACCAGGGTTCAATTTCCTGGCATCCCATATGGTCCCCCAAGCCAGGAGCAACTTCTGAGCGCATAGCCAGGAGTAACCCCTGAGCGTTACCGGGTGTGGCCCAAAAACCAAAAAAAAAAAAAAAGAAAAGAAACAAGCTGAAGCCAGAGTGGCTCCACTGAAGTATAGCCAGATGAAGCTGATTGATAAGAAAGTCAAAGGGACTCAGAGCAAAGTGAAATCAACATATAGACCTGACAATGACAAGCTGGTTCTGGAAATAAGAAGGAAAAATGAATCCCAAAATCAAGTGAACAGAGCAGATAAGGCACTGAATATTAAGATACAGAAAACTTGACTGCACCATCTGCCAGCAAGTTGAAGAATGACCTTGGCCTTAAAAAAAATGACATTTGGGCCGGGTGATGGCGCTAAAGGTAAGGTGCCTGCCTTGCCTGCGCTAGCCTTGGACGGACCGCTATTCGATCCCCCGGCGTCCCATATGGTCCCCCAAGCCAGGAGCAACTTCTGAGCGCATAGCCAGGAGTAACCCCTGAGCGTAACCGGGTGTGGCCCAAAAACCAAAAAAAAAAAAAAAAAATGACATTTAATGATAGGAAAGACTGAAATTTGTAAAGGAATTGATTGCATGCATGTACTGGAGCCAGACATGGATATGTATAGATAACCAGAAGTCAGTATGGTGGGTCTAGGTGAGATAAAGATGGAACCCACCTAAGGAAGTACACAGAGTAGTAACAAAGGCAAGCAAGCACATCTGACTGCCATAGACAGTTCTTGAATCTCTGGCAACATTGACCAAATGCCTGCAGAATCATGAGATGAAAGAGACCCTGGAAGGTCTAATCAGAAGAAAGTGATAAAGTAGACACTGGCCCAGTCAGAGAGAAAGAAATAGAAGATAGCAGATTAACTTTTTCTTAAAATCCAGAGCTAAGAGAAGGAAGATCTGAAAGAAACGTATTATGCTTTATAAACATTGAAGGAAAGATTCAATGAAATCAGGGCACAATATCCTTTGAATCTGGCAGTCAGGAGTGAGTCAAAAAAAAAAATAATAAGATTAAACTTCCTTCATCATGCCCATTCTTGTAAGTAGTACTCATAGGAGATTTGATGAAGGAAAAGGCTGAACCAGGTGGCTACAATGGACCCCTGAGGGATTATCAGCTACCATTCATTAGCATGGGAAAGTGGGTGCTGGCTTCTTTGTACAATTGAACATTGGAGCTAAGCTCACTCTCCACATCATTTTCCTGTGGCAGGTGGAGGGTCCAGGCAGCTATGAGGATCGGCGTTTTGAATCATCTGAAGAGAAAATGTCATGATCCCACAGTAATGATAGAGCCACAAAGGAAAATGATCCCTCTGGGCTGTTTTTTTTTTTCTAAACAGCTAACAGTGCCCTTTGGCTCTGTCTAGTTCCAGAAATTATACACTCAGGATAACTGCTAGCAGCCCCAAACAAAGGAGCCCTATTTTCCATTCTTCATCTACTCGTACTCCAATCTGCAGAGGCAAAAATAGAATGATGTTATAATTCTGGTCATAATAGGAGAGAAAATGCCTTGGGCAAGAACATCAGTGGAAAAAATATATTATAAGAAATTTAACTGATTAAAACTATATATACCAGTGATTTGTTCAGAATATGTAGATATAAGTCATAATTTAGCAGACCAGTAAATAGGACTAACCAATTTTAAAACAAATCTTTTTGTTTTGTTTTGTCTTTTGGTCACACCCAGTGGCACTAAGAGGTTACTCCTGGCTCTGTGCTCAGAAATCACTCTTGGCAGGCACAGGGGACCATATAAGATGCCGAATTTGGGGCCGGGCGGTGGCGCTAAAGGTAAGGTGCGCCTGCCTTGCTTGCGCTAGCCTTGGACGGACCGCGGTTAGATCCCCCGGTGTCCCATATGGTCCCCCAAGCCAGGAGCAACTTCTGAGCACATAGCCAGGAGTAACCCCTGAGCGTTACCGGGTGTGACCCAAAAACCAAAAAAAAAAAAAAAAAAAAAAATGCCGAATTTGAACCACTGTCCCTCCTGGATTGGCTGCTTGCAAGGCAAACACCCTACCTCTGTGCTATTTCTCCAGCCCCAAAACAAATCTTTTTTTTTTTTTTTTTTTTTTTTGGTTTTTGGGCCACACCCGGTGACGCTCAGGGGTTACTCCTGGCTATGCGCTCAGAAGTCGCTCCTGGCTTGGGGGACCATATGGGACGCCGGGGGATCGAACCGCGGTCCGTCCGAGGCTAGCGCAGTCAAGGCAGGCACCTTACCTTTAGCGCCACCGCCCGGCCCCTAAAACAAATCTTTTAAATAAAATAAATAAATGACTCTTTACTAAAATAAAAGCAACCAAACTACCTATTTTAAGTTAAAACACTATAAGCAGATATTTTTCAAAAAAATTTTATGTGGGTGGACAAATAGTACAAGACTTGAGGCATTTTTATTTTTGGAATAACTAGTCAACCACATGCAACAGTCAAACTCAGACTTCTCTTTAGCACCATGAACAAAGGTCAAATCAAAGTGGATTAAAGACATGGATATCAGACCTGGAACTATATGGCTACTCACTAAATGGGAGAACCTATTCACCCAATATATCACCAATTATCAGGGAAATGCAAATCAAAACAACAATGAGATATCATCTCAAGCCACAAAGAAGGCACACATCACAAAGAACAAGAACAACCAGTGCTGGCAAGGATGTGGGGAGAAAGGAACTCTCATTCACTGCTGGTAGGAATGCCACCTATTCCATGCTTTCTGAGAAATAAAATGACTGTTCCTCAAAAAACTGGAAACTGAGTTTCCATATGATCAAGCAATACCACTCCTAGGCATATATCCTAAGAACACAAAAACACAATACAAAAATGCCTTCTGCACTCGTATATTCATTGAAACACTATTTACAATAGTCAGAATCTGGAACAACTCAGGTGCCCAACAACAGACGAGGGGCTAAAGAAACCATGGTATATCTACATTATGGAATACTATGCAGTTGTCAGAAAAAACAAAGTCATAAAATTTGCCTATATGTGAATGGACATGGAGATTATTATGCTGAGTAAAATAAATCAGGGGGAGAGGGTTAGACATAGAATAGTCTCACTCACCTGTGGGATATAAGAAAACTAAAAGACAGTATGGTAATAATATCCAGAGACAAAAGAGATAAGGGCCAGGAGGACCAGTCCATGATATGGAGCTTGCCACAAAGACCTGTGAGTGCAGTTAGAAGACTAACTGCACTGACAACTACCATGACATGATAGTTGGAACTGATCACTCTGGACAAGAACTGGGTACTGAAAGTGGATAAAGTATACATATGGTACCCCTCTTTAACAATAGTGCAAACTAGGGGCCGGGCGGTGGCGCTGGAGGTAAGGTGCCTGCCTTACCTGCGCTAGCCTAGGAGACGGACCGCGGTTCGATCCCCCGGCGTCCCATATGGTCCCCCAAGCCAGGAGCGACTTCTGAGCGCATAGCCAGGAGTAACCCCTGAGCGTCACCGGGTGTGGCCCAAAAACCAAAAAAAAAAAAAAAAAAAAAAAAAAATACAATAGTGCAAACCAAAAGGTCAGAAAAAAGGAGAAAGAGAGTAAGAGATAGAAGCAAAATGGCTGCCCTAGAGACAGGCAGAAGGTGGGAGAGTGGGAGGGGAATGGGGGACATTGGTAGCGGGAAGGTTTCACTGGTGAAAGGTGGTGTACATTCTATGACTTAACCCTAACTATAAACATTTCTGTAACCACAATGTCTAAATAAATTATTATTAAAAAAAATATTTAAGGCATTTTATATGGCTGGCCCAGATTTGATACTTGGTCCCACACATGGTCCTCCAAACACTGACAGGAGTAATCTATGAAGACAGAGCCAGAAGTAAACCCTAACTAAAACAGATGGAAAGAAAAAAAAATGGTGACAGAAAAACTAGATACATATATGTAATAGTATAAACTATACTTATCTTGTATCACTCAAATAAACAAACCAAAGTAAAACTTGAATTAGAAACTTAAATGTGGTAAGAGGTATAACACAATGGGGTGAGCATGTGCTTTGCATACGGGAGGCCTGAGTTATATTCCAAGCACCTCAAATTACCCTGAGTACCTCCAAGACTGATTCACCCCATCTCTGCAGCACTACCAGGAGCTAGAAACTAGGTGGAAAGTATCCCTGAACATCACCTGTATAACCGCAAAACAGAAAATTTAAATGTAAAATCTCAATCCATAAAACTCATAGAAGAAAACATAAGGAGAGCGTGGAATGATAGCACAGCTGATAGGACATTTACCTTGCATGTGGCCAATCTGGGCTCGAACCTCAGCATCCCATATGGTCCCCTGGAGCATTACCAGGAATGACCCCTGAGTACTGCTGGATGTGGCCCTTAAACAAATAGTGCTCGCTTCGGCAGCACATACACTAACATTGGAACGACACAGAGATGATTAGCATGACCCCTGTGCAAGATGACACGCAAATTCGTGAAGCATTCCATTAAAAAATTAAAAAATTAAAAATAAATAAATAAAAAAGACATAAGGGAGGCAACAAGCCTTAAGCTCTGAGAGAGAGAGAGAGAGAGAGAGAGAGAGAGAGAGAGAGAGAGAGAGAAAAGTAAAGAATTTCAAAATTGTTCTTTTACTTATTTATAATTATGTATCGGTCACCTTGCATTTACCAAAGAAAATTACTTAAGGGAAGCTAGGATTGCAAGTCACAGAAGGCATGTACTTCCTCCTTGCCCAATAGAAAATTCTCTTCAACGGGTTTAAATATTGAGCAAATTCTCTCCACCTCTGTTAACTATAAATGTGATATTGATTATAGAAGGTCATGATCTGGGAGAAGAGGAGAAAGAGATATGAGAGAGATAGAGACTACAATAGCTGTGCATTTGTGGGAAGTAGCAAAATTAATAGGAGAGGAGAGGACAGGCCAAATTTTACAAGTGCAGGCACTATGGATGGTGGTTGAGGACAGGCATGAAAGCCCTGGTGTAAGTTAAAAAACAAAGTCTTTTTTTTCCCAGCATAGATAAACTCCAGCCTAGGAGTAACAGTAATGGCATGTTATCTGTGTGATTGGTATTCTCTGGGACATCAGAGCTATCATCTTCATTCTCTATGCATGCTGTTGTCTGGCGTTGTTTCCCCCATTGACACGGTTGTAGCACGACTTTTGCTATGTGTTGTGGTGGGGTTCATAGGTTGGGAGATGTGCTCTGCCTGCAGCGCTCCTCCCTGATAGGTAAAAAATGATGGGATCAAGTTGATATAGGATCCTGGGGACTCTCTGAGCCATCTCCCTCAGGGATCAGAAAGCCCTGAACTCAAACCAAATTCCACCAACCCCAGGGATGGCATTCTCCCTAGAGTTTTTCTAAGACAGTGGCACAGAAATAACACAGAATGTGGGACACAAAGACAGAGAGATACAGAGTATGCCCCCAACACAAAAACAGACACACCCGAGCAGAAGACAGATATAGATCAACCGAGTAAACTAACCCCGGTTTCCAAGCTGGACCTCTCCCAGTTTCTGAACCAGGATTCTGGATCCTCTTCCTCCAGGATACCTGGTCCTCCACCCAGCAAGGTACATTGGACTACCTAACAGACCCCAGGTATGGGGGAAAAACTTAGTTTCTAAATTTATATTTAGAAACATATGTTTCTAAACAAATATTCTATTTTGTGCATTTTGTACAATCTTGTCAATCTTGTACAATCCAAGACATTAAGTGTTCTTTTTTTTTTTTTTTTTTTTGCACATGAAAAAGTGCTCCACATCACTAATCATCAGGGAGATGCAAATCAAAACAACGATGAGATACCACCTCACACCACAGAGAATGGCACACATCACAAAGAATGAGAATGAACAGTGTTGGCGGGGATGTGGAGAGAAAGGAACTCTTATTCACTGCTGGTGGGAATGCCGTCTAGTTCAACCTCTATGGAAAGCAATATGGAGATTCCTCCAAAAACTGGAAATCGAGCTCCCATATGATCCAGCTACACCACTCCTAGGAATATACCCTAGGAACACAAAAATACAATACAAAAACCCCTTCCTTACACCTATATTCATTGCAGCACTATTTACCATAGCAAGACTCTGGAAACAACCAAGATGCCCTTCAACAAACGAATGGCTAAAGAAACTGTGGTACATATACACAATGGAATATTATGCAGCTGTCAGGAGAGATGAAGTCAAGAAATTTTCCTATACATGGATGTACACGGAATCTATTATGCTGAGTGAAATAAGTCAGAGAGAGAGAGAGAAAAATGCAGAATGGTCTCACTCATCTATGGGTTTTAAGAAAAATGAAAGACATTCTTGCAATAATAATTTTCAGACACAAAAGTGAAAAGAGCTGAAAGTTCCAGCTCACCTCAGGAAGCTCACCACAAAGAGTGATGAGTTTAGTTAGAGAAATAACTACATTTTGAACTGTCCTAATAATGAGAATGTATGAGGAAAATGGAGAGCCTGTTTAGAGTACAGGCGGGGGTCAGGTGGGGAGGAGGGAGACTTGGGACATTGGTGATGGGAATGTTGCACTGGTGATGGGTGGTGTTCTTTACATGACTGAAACCCAAACACAATCATGTATGTAATCAAGGTGTTTAAATAAAAAAAAAATCCATTAAAAAAAAAGTATTTTTCACTTCAAAGTTCTGAGTCCAGGATCAAATTAGAACCTTAATTTTTGTAAACTACATACAGATTTGCATTAGAATTGCATTCATTAAATGACTGAAACTCATGGGGCAAAGTGATAGCACAGCCGATAGGGTGTTTGCTTAGCATACAGCTGACCTTGGTTTGACCTCAGACATTCCATATGGCCCCTGTGCCTACTAGGAGTAATTTCTGAGCACAGAGCCAGGAGTACCCCTGAGCATCTCTGGCATAAACCAAACACAAACAAAATGAATGAAACTCAAGCATAATCACAACCGCATGCACTTAAAAATTGATTAATCTCAAGGTCAGTTGAACAATTTTCTGGATATTTTCTGCCAAAAGTACTTAGACTCAAAAGTATATTGAATGGGTTTGAACTTTTAACCTCTCCTAGTTTGTTTTGTTTTCAAATTTTTTCCAAAAAATGATAAAGTATTTTGTATTAAATATGCTTTATTTATAGATTTAATCATGCTGAAATGTCTCATTTCAGTAGAGTCCCTTGAATCACCAAAATGTCTTTGGATTTCATTTATAGTTTATGACATTTACTCTTATTAAGTACACTAATACTTTTAGCATTTTCTATTCCCAAATGGCTTTATGGCTACTGCAATTTTATCATCAGGCTTAATTTTTCTCTCCCATTGCTTTTTTTTTTCCCTCTTGCTCTTGTTTTATATTGCGTTCTGAAATAATCCTATCATCAATCAGTCCAGCCCTCACATTAGAGATATGAGAGTTGGGAATAGAAAATGTAATCAACTCCAGAACTCATACTTTTTTACAACACAGGGGCATCTCCCACCTTGAACATATGTCATGTGGAACCAACTTAGACCACAGGAAATTAGGCACCGACCGTCCAGCCTTGACTCCTGGATCCCAGACATAGAAATGACACAGTTCTCCACAACAGCTCCAGGAACCAAATCCCCTCAGGGGCATCCATAATGCTGCTCTGACACCAACATGTTCCAGTTCTAAATTGATATTTTGACAACGAGGAAATGGGAACAACTTGATCTAAGAGCAAGTTGTCCTTCCTCATCAGCTAATGATAAGACAAAATCAGAAGACTTGTCACCCTTTGATCTGAGCAAAAGCCAAGATAGCTATCTACAGCTGACTGGTTGTTATAACCATGACTGGACAGTACGCATCCCGGGACCAACAACAACAACAACAACAACAACAACAACAGCAAAAGCTCTAGCCTAGGTTTTGGTCTACGACCTGTTCAACAAACAAAATCTCCAATTCCAGAGGTCTTACTGAGACAATTGCAACTGTACCAGTCTTCCGGAAACATAACAAAAGACTTTATCCCAGACTCCATCCTAGTAGCAACATATTGACCAAGACCACCACTACAGAAGAGAGATTAAAATGACACTGAAGAAGCAGATCTGCTAGAACCACAAAGGAAGACTTCATCATAAGTTCCATTCCTTGAGCTGTACAGACACCAAGATCTCTAGATACAGAGGCCTGATTTTACCATCCATGACGAAGCAGAAGTCTTCCATACACCACAGAAGCACCATGGGTAGAGTAAATGATCATGCAAGGACTCTATAGTTAATCCCATGACAGTATACTTCAAGGCTGGAGAAACCCTGTTTCTCCTAGGCCTAGGAATTCCCTCTATAATGTCCCCAATAGTTATTGTGCCTATGCGGGGGGGGGGGGGATAATAATCCTTTTATCCACATATATATATATATTGATTGATTGATTGGTTGATTTTTTGACTTTATTTTGGTGTAGATATTAAAGTTGATGTCTTTTATTTTATTTTATTTTATCTTTCTCCTTTTTCTCGGCATGGTTTGATTTCAGGACCAATACTATTGTGTGGTGCTTGTCTTTATTGCTGTAGTGCTCACTGGATATTTTATTTGATATTTCTTTCTGTATGGTTGCAGTGTTTCAATTACCTTTTTTCTGTCATCTCTCAAACTGAGACTGAAAGCCTCTAGAAGGAATTCGCCCATTTTCAGCTTATTTGATTTTTTACCCCATTCTATTGCTTTTCTTTCCTTCAAACAAAACCACATAACTCGAACTATCTAGCTCTGCCTCTCAAATAGAGGGGGAAACAAAGGAAGGTACCAGGACCAAACAAATATATGATCACTAGTAGTTAGCTAGACACAGAGGGAACTTACTCCAGCAGCCCAGGGGGGGTGATGGTTGGGGATATGGGTTGCAGGAAGGGAACGGGGGTGAAGGGAAGACAAATTTGGTGATTCAATGTTAATATGTACCTAAAATATTACTGTGAAAGATATGTAAGCCAATATGGTCAAAATAAAAATTAAAAAAAAAAAAAGAAAATGTTATCAACTCCTATATGCCAGTGTTTCATCAGCTCCACTTTTATAGTTGGAAGTTTAATTGCAGAAGCATTATATACATGTCATGACTTTTTGAAGATAAGCATATCAGACATTTAAGAAAAAAAATTTAGTAGCTGAAGAGATAGCACAGCAGTAGGGCATTTGTCTTGCATGCAGCCAACTCAAGAGGGACCTGGTTCGATTCCCAGCATCCCATATGGTCCCCCAGCCTTCCAGGGGCGATTTCTGAATGCAGATCCAGGAGTGACAGTGATGCTGTGTGTGGCCCAAAAGCCAATCAATCAATAAAGTTTAAAAAAAATTTTTTTTAGGCTTTTTGGGGCCACACCCAGTGACGCTCATAGGTTACTCCAAACTATGTACTCAGAAATCACTCCAGGCTTGGGGGACCATGTGGGATGCCAGGGATTGAACCCAAGTCCATCCTGGGTCAGCAAGAGCACTACCACTGTGCTAGCACTCAGCACTCCGGCTCCTATTTTAGTTTTTTAATAAGATTAATATTTAATTTTAATCACCATAAAATATCATTAAAAAGCTGTTTGTGATTATGTTTCAGTCATACAGACTTTTAGTTTTTAGTACTATCAGCATGGAGCTTTCTTCTCATTTGTTTCTGGGGCAATATCTAGAAGAGCTTAGTGGCTATTCCTAGCTCTGTGCTCAGGCGTTCCTCCTGGTGGTGCTTGGAGGACCAAATCCAGAGCATCTCGGAATCAAAACCAGATGTTCATAATACAGAGCATATGTACCAACTCACTGACACATCTCTATTCTATCAGTGTGTTTTCAGTGCTAGCATATAATTTTAAATTTATGCCTCTTAAATGGGGCCTGAGTTTAGATATAGAAAAACAAAAACTTGAATGTTGCTATTATAAATTGAGGCATTTTATTAGGTTATATTATATATAATGTCAAACTCTATTGAGGTGCTGGAGTCCCAAATAGTAAAACTGCTTGAGACCAAGTAGGGAACCTGTGGATGGATTTAACTAGGATTAAACTTCTGAATTTAGGCTTGCAAGGCAGGTGGGCTATGTCATTTTATTTAATGTCAGCCTAACTCACACAAAGCCAACATACTCACAGATTCTCTCTTTGAATTGTACCATATATTTTGGGGAAGGTATATCAAGATCACTTTGTAAACATGGTGGCAGCAGGGCTTGAACTCTTGAACTTCAAGCCACTAGACTACTTTCCTCTGAACTATTTTTCTCTTTTTGGAAATTTTTAGTAAGATGTAAATCTACAATGACTACTTTATAGCAGTGAATCAGCATTCTTTTTTTTTTTTTTTTTTTTTTTTTTTGGTTTTTGGTTTTTGGGTCACACCAGGCAGCGCTCAGGGAATTCTCCTGGCTCTCTATTCTCAGAAATTGCTCCTGGCAGGCTCGGGGGACCATATGGGATGCCGGGATTCTGACCACCAACCTTTTGCATGAAAGGCAAATGCCTTACCTCCATGCCATCTCTCCGGCCCCTGATCAGCATTTTTATCATAAACTACTGGTGGTACTTTTACTCAGTTCTCTGTATCATTTTCAAAGATGTGCTGAAGTGCATCTCTAACTCACAATAATCTCAGTCTTGTGTTGGTATTGCAAGTAGAGGAACTTCCTTTTTCTCTTTCCTCTGACTCTGTTGCTTTAATTCCTTCCTCTTCTTCCTCTTTTTGCCCCTCATAGTTCATAATTTTTCTTTTCCTCAAAATTCAAAATGAGAGGGGCAGGAGCAATAATACAGTAGGTAAGGCATTTTCCTTGCATACAACTGACCAGTTGTATATCTGGCACTTCATATAGTGCTCTGTGAACCGCGAGGAATGATTTCTGAGTGCAGATCTAAAATAATAATTCCTGAAGATCACCAGTATGACAAAAAAAACTGAAAAAAAATTTAATGAGACTGTAGATGACAGTACAGCAGGAGGGATCTTTGTCTTAAATGTGATGGACAAGCTCAATTCCTGCACCTTATATGTTCTCCTTACCATGAATGAACCCTGATTTCAGAGCTGGAAGTAAGCCTTGATCACTGCAAGTGTAAAAAGGAAGGAAGGAAGGAAGGAAGGAAGGAAGGAAGGAAGGAAGGAAGGAAGGAAGGAAGGAAGGAAGGAAGGAAGGAAGGAAGGAAGGAAGGAAGGAAGGAAGGAAGGAAGGAAGGAAGGAAGGAAGGAAGGAAGGAAGGAAGGGAGGGAGGGAGGGAGGGAGGGAGGGAGGGAGGGAGGGAGGGAGGGAGGGAGGGAGGGAGGGAGGAATAATATAACAGTAGGGGCTAGAGAGATATAGATCAATGGCAAAAGGCATTGCCTTGCAGGCAGGAGGCCTTGGACCTCATCTGAGTACTGCATGGTCCCCTGAGCACAGCTGGGGTTCACACTGGAGACCTCAGGGTAAAGCAGAACCTCCTTGCTGGCCCAGAACCTATGAACATAAAAACCACAGAAGCAGAAAGGAAAGGGAGGGTGAGCGAGGGTGCCTAGAAGATATACAAAAATAAGAGCCAAGAATGACCATATTTGAAGCTACAGCAAATTCTATGACAGTACATAAATATTCATTAAGTGAAAGAGCTAGTTCAGATAGGCATTTCTCTGATACGGGGAGAAGACATGGGGCTTTGTATTTATTTCCAAATATTTCGTGAATACCTGGAAATCAGGGTTCCAATCATATCTTTTTTTTTCAGTAGCAAGTATATTTGTGAAAAACATTGAATCACTAATTAATTTATTAAAGGCCTAGCAGAAGATTTAATCAATCATATCATCTTTTTTTTCAATCATTTCATCTTTATGTGGCTAAGTAAATTAGTTTAGGGGGCTGAAATGATGTACAGTGGGCAGGACAGTTGTCTTGCATACAGACAACCCAGGTTTGATCCCCGGTATTCCATTTGGTCTCTGAGACTCACCAGGAATAATTCCTAAAGTGCAGAGTCAGAAGTAATCCCTGATCATCACTGGTTGTGGTATCAAAAGAGAGAGTTTAAAAAGAAGACTCCTAGTATTTTTGTTGTTGTTGTTTTAGGGCCACACCCAGCAGTGCTCAGGGGTTACTTTTTGCTCTGTGCTCAGAAATCACTCCTGGCAGGCTCAGGAGACCATATAGGGTACTGGGGATCAAACCCAGGTCCATCCCGGGTCGGCCATGTACAAGGCAAACTGGTTACCACTGTGCTATTACTCCGGCCTACATCCTCCTAGTCTTGTCTTCCTATTAAAAGTTTCAACCCAAGTATTATTTATATAGTGACAAGAAAGAGCTTGCCATGCATTCCACTAATATCAGTTCAAATCCTAGCATCACATATGGTCCCCAAATCCATGTGTTCCTCCAGTCATGACTGAGCACCACTGAATATGACTCACAAACTCAAAATTAAATTTAAGAAACTTAAGATTCCTTGTGACCAAGGATGTGCAATTGATATGGCACCTTTACCTTGAATGCATAAGGCTCTGGATTTAATTTCTGATACCACACCAGAAAAAGTTTCATAAAAATTTAACTCCTTGAGCCAAAATTATAGTGCAGTGGGTAACCCACTTACCTGGTACCTGGCAAATACAGACTCAATCCTAGAAACCCATATGGTCCCCAGACTCTTATCAAGAATGATCCCTTTGGGGCACAAAGAGGTGGCACAAGTGGTAGGGCATTTGCCTTGCATATGCTAACCCAGGATGGACCGCAGTTCAATTTCCAGGCATCCCATGTGGTTCCCCAAGCCAGGAGCGATTTCTAAGAGCATAGCCAGGAGTAACCCCTGAGCATCACTGGGTGTGGCCCAAAAAGCAAAAAAAAAAAAAAAAAAAAAAAAAAAGATCACTAAGCACAGAGCCAGCAGCAAACTCTGAGGACTGCCAGGTGTGGTCCAAAACTAAACAAATAAAACTTCAACTCCCAGGCCAGATATATCAAACATGTTAACATGTTTGGGCTTGAAAAGCCTGAATTTGATCTGTGGCATCCACAGTTCTCTGAGCACTATAAAGCATAGAAGTGGGGATTTCCCTAGAGTATTGTTAGCTGTAACCCAAAAATAACTTCAAAATTTTAAGTAGGGGGCCTGAGTGGTAGAACAGCGGTAAGGAATTTGCCTTGCATGCAGCTGACCCAAAAAAGACACGGGTTTGATCCTTGACATCCAATACGGTCTGCCGAGCCAGGAGCAATTTCTGAGAACAGAGCCAGAAGTAACTCCTGATCACAGCTAGGTGTGACCAAAAAATAAATAAAAATAAATAAACACCAATTTAAATAATAAAAATATAAACAAAAGTCCAAATCCCAACCCTGCAATTTACTAATGTTTTACATGTAAAGTGGGGATAGCCTATTGCCTGTTTCAAAATGTATGTAACTTAATTCTAGCTAACAGGAAGTATGTACATGTTGGGAACCATGTGAAGGCCTTGGGACCATTAACTCTGTTAACTGTGTAAGTAATGGAAATACGTGGCAGGATTGGGACCCATTCCAGTCCCAGGAAATCTTCACTACACTAGTGTGAGAGCTAATGTGTTGGAACTAATATACCAGACACATTTTCCACAGTCTTCTTAAACAAATAAATCTTATATAAATAACAACAGTTGGGGCCAGAGCAGAGAATGAGAATGCATGGCATTTTTGGAATGTGTCTACTAGATACTCTATAAAAGATTCTTAAACAAGGGGTCGGTGAGGTGGCGCTAGAGGTCTGCCTTGCAAGCACTAGTCAAGGAAGGACCGCAGTTCGATCCCCTGGTGTCCCATATGGTCCCCCCAAGCCAGGGGCAATTTCTGAGCACTTAGCCAGGAGTAACCCCTGAGCATCAAACAGGTGTGGCCCAAAAAACAAAAACAAAAAAAAAAAGATTCTTAAACTATTCTTTTTTTTTTTTAATTTTTATTGTGACCAAAGTGCATTACAAATCTTTCACTGCATCATTTATGGTACATAGTGACAATGAGTGAGGGGCATTCCCACCACCAGTGCTGTCCTCCCTCTGCCCCTGTTCCCAGTATGCATCCCATATCTCCCTCCTCTACCCCCCAGAATGCTAGTGCAACTGGTCTCCACTTTACAGCTTGTTGTAGATTGAGCATCTATTCCACTGTCATTGGAGATAAAAAGGATAAGAAAAAAGGGAGAAAAAAATTGGTGACAACTACCAAAAAAAGAAAGGAGAGAAAAAAAAAAAAGAAAAATAAAAGGAAAAATAAAAAAATGGACCCGGCAAATAAAAATAAAAATAAATCTCTAAATAATAACCACAAGAGTGAAAAAGAAAGAGAAAAGTGGAAGAAAAAAAGAGAAGGAAAATAAAGTCAAAAACTAACAAATCAAAACAAAACAAGAAAAGTATGGGTGCTGGAGTGATAGGGTTTGGCGTTCCCCCCACTTTTTTTTTTTTTTTTTTTTTGCATAGGCACAGTAAGGATTGGGGAAGAAAGGAAATTCCCGTGGCCTAAGAGATTCAGGGTTTCTCCATCCTTGAAGCATACGATCACGGGATCAACCCCTGGCTCCATATATACTCATTACCCCATCCCAAAGGCTTTTTTGTGATGCCAGGAAAGTTTCCTCTCGGTTGTGTGTGAGAAAATCAAGCCACTGTAGCTAGCGATCTTGGTATTTGCGCAGGTTATAGGTCAGGGTCTAGGATAGAGTCTCTAGGTTCTAGAGGTTCCTATCCATCGTTGTTGTTGTGTTCAGTCTTCTGTAACACTTGCTCCCTGTTTTCGTTCAGTCCCTAAGCCGAAGCCTAGGATATTATGGATCCAAAGGTTCTGCTCAGTCTCTGTTGTCCAAGGTGGACCCCTGCAATAAGACATCTTGTTGTTGTTGTTGTTGTTGTTATTGTTGTTGTTGTTGTTGGAATCCTGGGCTACAGCCTAGGGTAGGGTTTTCCTTATTAGTCCCAAGGTAGGCTCTGTTCAGTCACAGTTGTCAAAGTCAGTTTTCTGTTGTTGGTGCTCTTACTTTTCACAGTTCAAAGGACGATACCTCTTCTGATTTCCATTTAGTGTTAGGTGATATGATAGGACAGTCTGGTCTTAGGTCAAGTTTTCCTTTCCTCGTTGTCATATCAAAACTAGCACAAGTTGGTGCCAGAGTAGTGTTATAAATCTCCCAATGAAGCTTAGTTCCTGGTGGTGTTGCCTGGAGCTGTATCATTTCTACGTCGGGGATCTGGGGTTTCGGATTGGACTAATACTGTCCAATCTCCTGGGGACTGGTTGTATGCACATGACACATATTCAGGATGGAAGGTACCCTCCTGCTATAAAAAGTGAGTTCTTATTTCTAGAAGATAAGATCTTGCTTTTTGGGCCTCACCCGATGACGCTCAGAATGCTCAGAAATAGCTCCTGACCTGGGGGAACCATATGGAACGCTGTTTGTCTTAGGTTACTGTGTGCAAGGCAAATGCCCTACCACTTGCACCACCACTCAGGCCCCATCTTAGGCTATTCTTAGAAAGAATGAGCCAGGCAAAGGTTGGAGTGGCCTAGACCTGCTTCTTCTGTTCGTTGTACAGGGTCTGTTTCCTGATTCTGGGTGATTTAAAGCATCATGTTGTATGGACGTGGCTCAATGGAGAAAGCATCTCTTTGTAGGGTCTCATAAAGAGCCTAGAGGAAGTAGGATAGAAATTTAATATACTGAGTGCCAGAGTGATAGCACAGTGGTAGGGCATTTGCCTTGCATGCAGCCAATCCAGGATGGACCCGAGTTGGATTCCTGGCATCCCATATGGTCCCCTGAGCCTTCCAGGAGCGATTTCTGAGCACAGAGCTAGGAGTAACCCCTGAGTGCTGCTGGATGTGACTCCCCCCATAAAAGTAATATACCTTGGGCTTTTCTTTATGGACTTTCAGAAAGATTGATCCTAACTCTTTTTCTCTTCTCTCTCCAGTGCTCACTATATTTTAAATTCTATTGTCTTCTTTTTATTTTATGTTTTTTGGAGGGTCACACTTGAATGTTGTACTAATGGGTCACTCTTGGTGGTACTGGAGAGCATATATACTGCTAAGGATTGAATTCATTGCCTGCTTGTAAAACAAGGATCTTATCTGATGTACAAACTGTGCAGCCCTAGTCTTTTTATAAGTCCAACAAGTTTACTCCACCATAGGCCCTTTCTATTTTTTTGAGGGAGTGGGGGCCACACCAGTGACACTTAAGGGTTACTCCTGGCTATGTGCTCAGAAATCTCTCCTGGCTTGGGGGACCATATGAGACTCCTGGGGATTGAACTGAGGTCCGTCCTAGGCTAGCACAGGCAAAGCAGATGCCTTACCACTTGTGCTGCTGTTCAGGCCTCCCTTTCTGTTGGTTTTTGATGTAATTTTCCATCCATTTGTAGAGATTCCCATGTTTGGTTCCCCTGTTTTAGTTATGTCCTAACTCAAATGTCATTCTCAAATGACCTGTTCTCAAAGTAGAGAACATTTTTTTACTCCGTATGCTTTTAAAAGGATTTAATATCTTGTTTTCCTTTCTTCAAAATATTTACTGTGTTATACCCGAGGAACACAAAAATACAAAGATCTCTTCCTCACACCTATATTTATTGCAGCACTATTTACAATAGCCAGACTCTGGCTCTGAAACAACCAAGATGCTCTTCAACAGATGAGTGGCTAAAGAAACTGTGGTACATATATATAATAAATTATTATGCAGCCATCAGGGGAGATTAAATCATAACATTTTCCTATACATGGATGTACATGGGATCTATTATGCTGAGTGAAATAAGTTTGAGGGAGAGAGATAGACGCATAATAGTCTCATTTATCTATGGATTTTAAGAAAAATGAAAGACATTTTGGCAGTAATTCTCAGAGACAAAAGAGATGAGGGCTTGAAGGTGCAGCTCATGACATGAAGCTCACCACAAAGAGTGATGAGTGCAGTTAGAGAAATAACTACATTAAGAATAAATGCAGGAAATAGAAAGCCTGTCTAGAGTACAGGTGTGGGTGGGGTGGGGAGAAGGGAGATTTGGGACATTGGTGGTGGGAATGTTGCACTGGTGAAGGGGGGTGTTCCTTAGATGACTGAAATCATACAACTACAATCATATTTGTAATCACAGTGTTTAAATAAAGATAATTAAAAAATATTTACTGTGTTAATGTGTTTGCTTCTTTTCTCCCCCTCACTAATATGTAGGCATAAGAAAGTGGAGGCCATACTTGTCTTATTCAATTCTGAAACCTATTAATATATGAGGAGGTATATGGTATGCATTTGCATGCATGGGTGTGAGTGCTTGTGTACATGCCTACTCACTAGCTTGTATTTATTTATTTAATTTATTTATCATTCTCTTAATCTACAAAGAAAGTAGAAGACATGAGAGGGTGAGCAATCTTACTGTAAGAAAATAACCTTAGAGCCTTAGAAGGTAAATGAACCATCATGGAAATTCAAGGTAGACTGGTGAACCAAACAACAGTAAAGGAACAGAGGACCTCTTCTAATCCCTTTTTATAGTTTGTATTTTGTCTCATTGTACCCCCTTTTCATATTTCTTGGTAATCATAAGAAAGAAAAACCAATCATAATACTGTATTTTCCGGCGTATAAGATGACTTTTGAAACCAAAAAAAGTCAAGCAAAAATGGGGGTCATCTCATACGCAGAGTATATCCCGAAAAATATTTCAATATGCCGCTAAATGAAAATTGTCTGAATATTGCCACAAACGAATTTTTCAACTCGATCCTGCACCAATCACTGCAAGGCTGCTCAGACTGCCTCTCTAACTCAGCCAATCCAAGCAGGCTTTTTATGCATGCAAATTAGACAATGTTCTGGACCCAAATCTACATTGTAAAAAGCCTGCTCAGATTGGCCAGAGTCAGAGAGAGTAAGTCTATTACAGTAGAACCTTTGAACCTTTGCTTGTTGTGATTGGCTCACTGTGATACATACAGTTGCAGCACAGGAACGTTCTGTCTGATACAGTGAATATAGGCCTAAGCCTATGTTTTAACTGCAAAATTAGGGGGTCATCTTATACTCTGGAAAATATGGTATCTTAGGTCAGAGATATAGTATAAGGTGTTAAGGCTCTTGCCTTGCTTTTGGCCAACTCCAGTACTATCCCCAGCTCCACAATTGGTTTCCTGAACACTTCTAGGGGCTGATCATGAATACATAGCCAGGAATAAGCACAGAATACTGTCAGGTATAACACAACCCCTACCCAAAATTTTTTTGTCTTTAGTAGATGTGGGGAAATCTTGAAGATCTTATAGATTCTTAATAGGAAAATTAAATCAGTTTTTATAAAATAATGTAAATCAGTTTTTATATTAATTTATATTTATTTAAATATATATAAATTATAATATACTATAAATTAGTTTTTATAATGGGCAACTTGATATGTTTTTCAAAATTTCAAATGATATTCTCTTTGATTCAATAATGTATTTGTTCCCCCCTTTTTTATACTTCAAAATAAGGTATGTGCAGGGCCGGAGAGATAGCATGGAGGTAAGGCATTTGCCTTTCATGCAAGAGGTCATCAGTTCGAATCCCGGTGTCCCATATGGTCCCTCGTGCCTGCCATGAGCAATTTCTGAGCCTGGAGCCAGGAATACCCCTGAGCACTGCCAGGTGTGACCCAAAAACCACACAAAAAAATAATAATAAAATATGTGCAGTGTACATAGGAATTTGTTCATATTTTAAAAAATAAAATAATACGACCCTCCAATAGTCCATGGCATAGTGAACTGGCATCTGTATAAAAAGTTTGAGGACCAGGAATGGAGCAGTGGTGCAAGCAGTAGGGCGTTTGCCTTGCATGTGCTGACTTAGGATGAACCGAGGTTTGATTGTCCCATATAGTTCCCCAAGCCAGGATTGATTTCTGAGCACAGAGCCAGAAGTAACTCCTGAGTGTCAGCGGGTGTAACCCAAAACCCAAAACCAAAAAAAAAAAAAAAAAAAAAAAAAAAAATTTTCTATTTCTCTTCTCACATATAAATAACTAACTGGAGGGAGAAAGACTGTGTTGTTGTTGTTGTTGTTGTTGTTTTAGTTTTTGGGTCACCCAGCAGTGCTCAGGGGCCACTCCTGGCTCTATGCTCAGAAATCGCCCCCTGGCAGGCACAGGGGACCATATGGTATGCCGGGATTCAAACCACTGTCCTGCATGAAAGGCAAACGCTATCTCTCCACCCACCCCCCTTTTTTGGGGGGAGGGTTTGGGGCCACACCCGGTGACGCTCAGGGGTTACTCCTGGCTATGCGCTCAGAAGTCGCTCCTGGCTTGGGGGACCATATGGGACGCCAGGGGATCGAACCACGGTCCTTCCTAGGCTAGTGCTGGCAAGGCAGACAGACACCTTAACTCTAGCACCACCACGCTGCCCCCCCCTTTTTTTATAAATGCAAAATTTTTACCTGAAACCCTCCTTCCTTCCCCAAAGATTTTCTCTCATGTCTGATTGGCCAGAATTGTTTAATATACTCATATTAAAATTAATTATCAGGCTGGAACGATAGCACAGCGGTAGGGCATTTGCCTTGTACATGTACAACCCCAAATAGACCCTAGTTCAATTCCGGCACCCCATATGGTTCCCTGTGCCTGCCAGGAGAGTTTTCTGAGCACAGATCCAGGAGTGACCCCTGAGCACCGCTGCCAGGTATCACCCAAAAATAAAGAAAACAAAAAACACAAATCTATAAGTGGGCAAGAGGGCATTTGCCTTGCACATGGCTAACATGGGTTAGATCTCTGGCATCCCATATGGTCCCCTAAGCCTACCAGGAATAACTCCTGAGAGCTGCCATGTATGGTCCAAATAGCAAACAAAACAAAACAAAACAGTAAAAATTAATTCCGGGCAAGGGAAATAAATAAGTCAGTCAGGATTGCAGAATGTTTTAGGCTCCTTGGAGGTGAATATCTATGAGCTATCTGAGCAGTCAAGCTTTTGTTAGCAAGAAAAATAGCTGCATGACTATAAATAAAGGCATTTACTAGTGTATCTCTTGGAATTTTAGGACCACATACTGGGGTGTTCATGGGCTATTTCTGGCTCTATGCTCAGGAGTGGTGCTTGGAGATTAAACCAGGATTCACCAAAGTGACTATGTGTGAGACACGTGTCTTGTCTTTGCTCTGCTATTTTTTCTCTGGTTCAGCTATTAAAATTTTACAAAGATTATTCATACAAGAGTATACAAATTAATTTACTTTAAAAAGGAGTGGGAAATTAAACAGGAACATTTTCTTTCTGTGTTGTCTGTTTCATGTAGTTTATTTTAAACATTTTAGGTTTTAGCTATGTTTATTTCTCCAAATATACTTACACAGGATAGAATATATTTATAAAAAAAAAGTCATATTTATGTTATATATAAGACTTAACTATTGTTATTTATTTATTTATTTGATTCTTGGGCTACACCCATTGACACTCAGGGGTCATTCCTGGCAGTGCACTCAGAAATTGCTCCTGGCTTGAGGGACCATGTGGGATGCGAAGAATGGAACCTCGCTCCGTCCTACTAGGTCAGAGGCGTGCATTCTCATTTTCATTCTCATTCTCATTCTCACACACTATTAGGGAGAGGGATGGGTTTGCTGGGTCTAGGAGAAGCCACGTCCAGCAAAAGCAGAACATCAGCTTCTTTAGGATGTGGAGCTCCAAAATGAGGCCAGTGGTGACACAATTTTATGTTTGATCCACTCTCTAGACTGTAGTTCTTAATGACAAAAGTTACTTTTCTGGGACAAGAAAAGAAACTAAGATTCTGAGGTCAGAGATGTGTGTTAGCGTTATAATATCATTCCTTTTAATATCAAATACTTCTCCAAAACCCTCAAATTCAAAGTCTCTTCTGATATTCTATGTAAATGGCTCCACACGTTGTAATCCCACCCTGAGGGAAGTGGGTCTGGAACAGGGACCACTGCAAGAAATAATCTAAACCAGACAGTTGAGGGTGGAGCACATATCTGGGGTCCTTTTCACCTCATGGAGTAAGAGGAGGAGGCCAGCCCAGATCACAGTATTTGTTAGGAAATTAAGACCATACACATGGCAAAAACAAAAGACCTGTCTAGAAACTCTTCGAGCCTAGGTGGGTCTTTGACATGTAAAAGAGGAAGCCATCATTCTTCAGAATGAAGAAGGGGTTAACCTGGCAATGCCAGCTTTTATTTCTCCAAATACAATAAGATTTATTAAAATATAAAAGTAATTTTCTGGGGGCTGAAGCAGTGACTCAAGCAGTAGGGCATTTGCCTTGCACGCATTAACCTAGGACAGTCCGTGGTTTGATTCCTGGCATCCCACATGGTCCCCCAAGACAGGAGTGATTTCTGAGCACAGAGCCAGGAGTAATCCCTGAGTGTCACGGGATGTGGCCCAAAAACCAAAAAAAATCAAAAAAGTAAGTTTGTTTTTTTTTTTTTGGTTTTTGGGCCACACCCGTTTGACGCTCAGGGGTTACTCCTAGCTATGTGCTCAGAAATCGCCCCTGGCTTGGGGGGACCATATGGGACGCCGGGGGATCGAACCGCGGTCCGTTCCTTGGCTAGAGCTTGTAAGGCAGACACCTTACCTCTAGCGCCACCTTCCCGGCCCCAAAAGTAAGTTTTTAATTTTCTCTGAAACTCAATAAAATCCTTAAAGTTTAGAACAATTCCTTAATCAATTTATTTTAATTTGATTAGCACTTAAGCCAGAAATTTACAATGGTGTTAATGTTTTATGATTTTGATGTACAACGTTACCTCACCTCACCACTACTAAAGTCCCTCAGACCTTCCAGTAATGTCCTTATGGTTACTTTTAGTCCACTTCCTCCTTTCCTATTAATCAGTGGCTTTTCACCCCTTCATTGTGAATTATATTTGGGGTGGTCACTCACCTGTGCTTGGGATTTAATCATGGTTTAGATGTGGCTCAGGGAACTATATGTGGCTCCAGGTCAGTCACATGAAGGCAATCAATCACCTTACCAGTGTGCTATTTCTCTATTCCCCTTATTCAATATTTTTAAAGAACCAGTTAAGTGATATTTTTTTTCTTTCAGGAATCCCTACTCAAGTCAATTAGTGATCATGCATGCACAAAAATATCTAAGTCCTATTATTCTCAAACTGTGTATGCTTACACCCTGGGGTACCACAGCAAGCTCACAAAACATGAGAATTTTTGAGAGATTTGACATAGGTCAGACACCATGCAAAATGCTAACTTGAGGCAATTTACAGTTGCAACATTAGACAACTGTCATCTCTTCTGTGATGCCATCTCTTCACGAAGTTGGATTTTTCTGTATTGGGATGCCTTTGTAAAAATATATTTTTATATATATTCATATAGCAGGGCCAAAACAATAGTACAGGAATAGGGCATCTGCCATGCATTCAATACCCAGCATCCAATATGGTCCCCTAGCACTATTAGGAGAAATTCCTAAGTGTTGTGTAGAGCCAGGAGTGACCCTTGAATACTTTTTGGTGTGGCCCAAAAATAACCAAACAAACAAAAAGTATATACAGCATACAACTAAGGGGCAGGAAGATGTTATAATGGTTAAGATATGTGGCTGACCTGGGTTGATCTCCAAATTGAGAGTGTCCCACAAGTACTAAACCAGAGGTAACCCCCGAGCACAAAGAATGTGTATGTAGACAGGAACTGGAAATAACAGAATTGTTGAAAAACCTAATTGGGGGGGGGGTAGAGAGATATCACAGCGATCTATCCACACACAGTCTATTGCACATGGCCGATCCAGGACAGATCTCAAAGTGAGATTTGCCAACCTAAATGACTTGAGAAAATAAATGTCTGCTGGTATAGCCCCTCAAGTCAGTAACATTTTGTTTACCAGGTTGGTTTAACTAAATCTCATTTAGAAGGGATTTAAGAAGAAAATAACGAGGGAGAGATAGCCCAAAGGGCTGGAACAGATGCTTTGCTTGCAGGAGGCCTGAATTCAATTCCTGGCACTGCGTGATTCCCCCAAGCCTGAGAGAGAAGTAGCCTCTGAGCACCACTGGGTTTGACCCAAAAATCAGAAAAAGGAAAAAAGAAAAGAAAGAAAGAAAGAAAATGACAGAAATGTTTACAGAATGGGCCACTCTAAGATGGAGATGGGTTCCAAATAAAAAAAGAATTTCCTAAAAAAACAAACCAAGTTCACATTCCCTTTACTCAGATGCAGGAATATCCAAGTAGTGGCAGGAAAGCTGGTGAAACATGCCAGACGTCTTCCAGGGACAGATAGGAAAAGTGACAGGAAGTCAGAGACAGTGACAATATTCCACACGCTGTAGGCAGGGTCCCTGCTGTGTCGCTGCTGTCTCTCAATCTGTAGCATGGTGCCAGCACACGCACGCAACCAGAGATAACTGACAATTTTAAAACTAGCAGGAACAGAACAAGAGGCCCAAGTTTACTTTGTGAAATGAAACTTAAATAGAAAATATTATCAGGGCCGGAGCGATAGCACCGCGGTAGGGCATTTGCCTTGCATGCGCTGACCCAGGTTTGCTTCCCAGCATCCCATATGATCCCCTATATCTGCCAGGAGTGATTTCTGAGAGCAGATTCAGATGTGACCCTTGAGTGCTGCCCGATATGCAACCCCCAAATAAAAAGAAAAAATATTGTCAGTTTTAAACAGAGAGCTATTTTGTGATTGATTCTTATGTATATGTATTTCTGGTAATGAGATTAGAAGCATGACTTGCACTTTGCTTTGTTATTGTGAAGTCCATAAGCAGAGATGCTCTGCAGTGCCCATATAGGACCCTGGACCAGAGCTGTGCACAGCTCTTACGTGAGCCACATTGCTGGCCCTGTTGTATTTTTTTGTTGTTGATTGACTGGTTTGTTGAGATGCCAAGGTTTAAACCCAGGGTTTCACAGATGCAAAGTGTTCAACCTCAGATCTACATTCTCAGTAGCTTTTGTGCTTTATACGTGTAGTTTGTAGGACTAAAGGGGTCTCTCGGGGCCAGAGAGATAGCATGCCTTGCATGCAGAAGATCAGTGGTTCAAATCCTGGTATCCCATATGGTCCCCCGAGCCTGCCAGGAGCGATTTCTGAGCAGATAGCCAGGAGTAACCCCTGAATGCTGCTGGGTGTGACCCAAAAACAAAAATAAATAAATAATAAAAACAAATTTAAAAAAATGAAGGGATCTCTCAAAGGGCTAAACACATGCTTTGTATCTCAAAGGGCTCCAATACTGCTTGGTCCCCTGAGCAAGAGGAAGAAAAAAAAAAAAAAAACATAAAACTGTGGTTTGTGGGACCACAGTGATAGCACAATAGGGAGAGCATTTGCTCGGCCAGGGTTCCATCCCCGGCACCCCATATGGTTCCCCCCATGTTTCCCCCCCGCCCAGCACTGCCAGGAGTGAGTCTTGAGTGACTGTGCACCACTGAGTGTGGTCCAAACACCACACTCCTCATCAAAAAATAAAGTTGTGATTTTTCAGGGCGGGACGCCAGAACATAAAAACCGGCAGGCTTTTGCACAAGCCAGGTCCCCTGTTTGGGACATCAGGCGGGGAAAAACCACTAATCTATGCCTGCCCAGTGGGGCCCAACTGTGAGTGCTACCTGTAAATGTCTCTCTACTGTCCTCTTGCGTGAAACTCTTGGGAGTGGGGCAAAAGAGACTCCAGAAAACATGCTCTCCCGGAGGCCATTTTCAGGGCGGGACGCCAGAACATAAAAACCGGCAGGCTTTTGCACAAGCCAGGTCCCCTGTTTGGGACATCAGGCGGGGAAAAACCACGAATCTATGCCTGCCCAGTGGGGCCCAACTGTGAGTGCTACCTGTAAATGTCTCTCTACTGTCCTCTTGCGTGAAACTCTTGGGAGTGGGGCAAAAGAGACTCCAGAAAACATGCTCTCCCGGAGGCCATTTTCAGGGCGGGACGCCAGAACATAAAAACCGGCAGGCTTTTGCACAAGCCAGGTCCCCTGTTTGGGACATCAGGCGGGGAAAAACCACGAATCTATGCCTGCCCAGTGGGGCCCAACTGTGAGTGCTACCTGTAAATGTCTCTCTACTGTCCTCTTGCGTGAAACTCTTGGGAGTGGGGCAAAAGAGACTCCAGAAAACATGCTCTCCCGGAGGCCATTTTCAGGGCGGGACGCCAGAACATAAAAACCGGCAGGCTTTTGAACAAGCCAGGTCCTCTGTTTGGGACATCAGGCGGGGAAAAGCCACAAATCTACGCCTGCCCAGTGGGGCCCAACTGTGAGTGCTACCTGTAAATGTCTGTCTACTGTCCTCTTGCGTGAAACTCTTGGGAGTGGGGCAAAAGAGACTCTAGCAGAGCACGGCCGCTCCGCTTCGCTACGCGGCCGTGCGCTCTTCCTAAGAAAAGAACACCATCACAACAAGAAGAAAAAATCACACTAAGAACTGTGCTATATCACAGAGCAAGCATTTCTCTCTGGACTGTCTTCTCTGTTGCATGCTCGGGCCTAAGATTTGATCCAGTGTGAGGCTTCATCCACAGAGGACTCCCCTCCCTTAGAGGCAAGTCAGCCCATCCAGAAAGGGCGGAGCCAGAGGAGTGTGCTGCATGCATCATATAGCCAATGAATACCACCACAACACGTAGGAAAACCCACAATACAAGTGTGACAATGGGGAAACAATGCAGGCCAGCATCAGACATAGAGAATGAAGATGACAATTCTGAGGACTAGATAATGACCAACCAACTAATCAACCTCTCAGATAAGGACTTTAGACTAGCAATATGGAAGATGCTCAAAGAACTCAAAGAAACCATGGATAGAGTTGAACAGAACACTAATAAGAACCAAGAAAATATGAAGACAGAAATCACAAAACTCCAAACAGAAATAACATGTCAACTAACAGGCCTGAAAAAGTCAGTAAATGAAGTGAATGACAAAATGAATAAGCTCTGGGACAGGGTATCAGAAGCTGAGAACAGACTTGTGCTGTGGATGATGAGATACATAACAATTCCATACAGCAGGAGAGATTGGAAAAAAACTTAAAGCAAATGAGCAGACAATGGAAAAAATAGTCAAAGAATGGGAACAGATGAAAATAGAAGTCTATGATAAGATCAACAGAAACAACTTAAGAATCATTGGAGTCCCAAAGACCCAGGAAGAAAATTTCCTGGAAGAATCAACGGTCAAGAACATCATTAAAGAGAAACTTCCAGACCTAAAGAATATAGGTGATCAAATCCTGCATGCTCGAAGAGTACCAACCAAAAGAGACCCCAAAAAAACCACCCCAAGACACATCCTAGTCACAATGACAAATCCCACAGATAGAGACAGAATTCTGAAAACAGCAAGATCAAAAGGGGAAATTACATTCAAGCAAGCATCCTTGAAATTTACAGCAGACCTGTCACCAGAAACACTCAATGCCAGAAAGCAGTGGTGGGATATTGTGACAAGACTGAATGAAATGAATGCTTCACCCAGAATACTATACCCAGCAAAACTCACTTTCTGGTTTGACGGAAGAATACATGGTTTCACAGACAAAAAGCAGCTCAGAAACTTTACAGACACAAAACCAGTCTTAAGAGAAAAACTGAAAGACCTAATTTAAGACAAGACTAACCAAAAGACACACCAAATTTCGATATAAATATGGCATTAAATTCCAGGACAATTCTTTCTCTCAACGTCAATGGACTAAATGCACCAGTCAAGAGACACAGAGTGGCTAAATGGATCAAAAAACTCAATCCAACCTTCTGCTGCCTACAAGAAATGCACCTGAATAGTCAGAACAAACATAGACTCAAAATAAAAGGCTGGAGAAAAATTATCCAAGCAAACAACACCCATAAAAAAGCTGGAGTGGCCATACTAATATCTGATAATGCAAACTTTATACTCAGGAAGGTTGTAAGGGACAAAGATGGACATTTTATATTAATCAAGGGGTATGTAGAGCAGAAAAAAATAACTCTCCTAAACATATATGCACCGAATGAGGGGCCAGAAAAATATTTAATACAACTGTTGACAAATCTGAAAAATAATATCAATAACAACACAATAATTGTGGGGGACCTCAACAGGGCTTTGTCAACACTGGACAGGTCAACCAGACTGAAACCCAACAAGAATATACTAGACCTGAGGAGAGAAATGAAAGAAAGAGGCCTAGTGGATATATATAGGACACTCCATCCCCAGAAACCTGGGTACACATTCTTCTCCAATGTACATGGGACATTCTCCAGGATAGACTACATGCTGGCACATAAAACATACCTCCATAAGATCAAGAGGATAGAAATTTTGCAGACTACCTTCGCTGACCACAAGGCTCTGAAATTATTTGTGAATTCCAAAGGGACTCAGAAGAAAAACCTTAACACCTGGAAGTTAAACAGCCTCATACTCAATAACCAGTGGGTCCGAGATGAAATCAAGGAGGAAATCAAAAGGTTCCTGGAAACAAATGACAATAAAGACACAAACTATCAGAACTTATGGGACACAGCAAAAGCAGTACTGAGAGGAAAATTTATAGCTTTGCAAGCACACATCAGGAAGGAAGAAGGAGCTTACCTGAGTAGCTTAATGACACAGCTAATAGAACTAGAAAGTGCTCAACAAAAGGACCCAAAAATAGGAAGACAGAAAGAAAAGCTGAGAGCGGAAATCAATGAAGTGGAAACCCAAAAACAATCCGAAAGATCAACGAAAGCAGAAGTTGGTTCTTTGAAAAAATAAACAAGATTGATAGACCACTGGCAAACCTAACAAAGAAAGAGAGAGAGAGAGAGAGAGAAACTTGATAACTCGTATTAGAAATGAAAAAGGAGAGATCACTACTGATATGACAGAGATTCAAAGGGTAATCAGAAACTACTTTGAGAAACTCTATGCCACTAAAAATGAAAACCTGGAAGAAATGGATAAATTCTTGGACTCTTATAATCTTCCATGATTGAAGGAAGAGGATGTAGCATATCTAAACACCCCCATCACCATTGATGAAATTAAAACGGTAATCAAATGTCTGCCGAAAAACAAAAGCCCAGGCCCAGATGGATTTCCTAATGAATTCTTTCAAACTTTCCAAGAGGAACTACTGCCAATACTGGCAAGACTCTTTCATGAAATTGAACAAACGGAAACACTTCCAAATAGCTTTTATGAAGCCAACATCACCTTGATACCTAAACCAGACAGAGATGCTACCAAAAAAGAAAATTACAGACCAATATCGCTGATGAATGCAGATGCAAAGATCCTCAACAAAATCCTGGCAAATAGGATTCAATGCCTCATTAAGAAGATCATCCACTATGATCAAGTAGGTTTCATCCCAGGAATGCAAGGATGGTTTAACATCCGTAAGTCTATCAACATAATACACAACATCAATAACAAGAAAAATAAAAACCACATGATCATATCAATAGATGCAGAGAAAGCATTTGATAAGGTCCAACACTCATTCTTGATCAAAACTCTCAGCAAGATGGGAATGGAAGGAACCTTTCTCAATATAGTTAAGGCCATCTACCACAAGCCAGTGGCAAATATTATCCTCAATGGAGAAAAACTAAAAGCCTTCCCTCTAAATTCTGGCACAAGTCAAGGCTGTCCTCTCTCACCACTCCTATTCAACATAGCACTGGAAGTACTTGCTATAGCGATTAGGCAAGAAAAAGATATCAAGGGAATCCAGATAGGAAAGGAAGAAGTCAAGCTCTCACTGTTTGCAGATGACATGATACTCTACTTAGAAAACCCTAAAGACTCTACCAAAAAGCTTCTAGAAACAATAGACTCATATAGCAAGGTGGCAGGCTACAAAATTAACACACAAAAATCAATGGCCTTTCTATACACCAATAGTAATAAGGAAGAAATGGACATTAAGAAAACAACCCCAGGGGCTGGAGAGATAGCATGGAGGTAAGGCGTTTGCCTTTCATGCAAGAGGTCATCGGTTCGAATCCCAGCGTCCCATATGGTCCCCCGTGCCTGCCAGGAGCAATTTCTGAGCATGGAGCCAGGAGTAACCCTGAGCACTGCCGGGTGTGACCCAAAAACCACAAAAAAAAAAAAAAAAAAAAAAAAAAAAAAAAAAAAAAAAGAAAACAACCCCATTCACAATAGTGCCACACAAACTCAAATATCTTGGAATCAACTTGACTAAAAATGTGAAGGACCTATACAAAGAAAACTATAAAATTCTGCTCCAAGAAATAAGAGAGGACACGTGGAAATGGAAACGCATACCCTGCTCGTGGTTTGGCAGGATTAACATCATCAAAATGGCAATACTCCCCAAGGCATTATACAGATTTAATGCTATCCCTCTAAAGATACCCATGACATTCTTCAAAGAAGTGGATCAGGCACTTTTGAAATTCATTTGGAACAATAAACACCCTAGAATAGCTAAAGCAATCATTGGGAAAAAGAATATGGGAGGAATTACTTTCCCCAACTTTAAACTGTACTACAAAGCAATAGTTTTCAAAACAGCATGGTATTGGAATAAGGACAGGCCCTCAGATCAGTGGAATAGGCTTGAATACTCAGAAAATGTTCCCCAGACATACAATCACCTAATTTTTGATAAAGGAGCAGGAAACCCTAAATGGAGCAGGGAAAGCCTCTTTAACAAGTGGTGTTGGCACAATTGGATAGCCGCTTGCAAAAATTGAACTTAGACCCCCAGCTAACATCATGTACGAAGGTAAAATCCAAATGGATTAAAGACCTCGATATCAGACCCAATACCATAAGATATATAGAACAACACATAGGTAAAACACTCCAGAACATTACAGGCATCTTCAAGGAGGAAACTGCACTCTCCAAGCAAGTGAAAGCAGAGATTATCAGATGGGAATATATTAAGCTGAGAAGCTTCTGCACCTCAAAGGAAATAGTGCCCAGGATACAAGAGCCACCCACTGAGTGGGAGAAACTATTCACCCAATACCCATCAGATAAGGGGCTAATCTCCAAAATATACAAGGCACTGACAGAACTTTACAAGAAAAAACATCTAATCTCATCAAAAAATGGGGAGAAGAAATGAACAGACACTTTGACAAAGAAAAAATACAAATGGCCAAAAGACACATAAAAAAGTGCTCCACATCACTAATCATCAGGGAGATGCAAATCAAAACAATGATGAGATACCACCTCACACCCAAGAGAATGGCACACATCACAAAGAATGAGAATAAACAGTGTTGGCGGGGATGTGGAGAGAAAGGAACTCTTATTCACTGCTGGTGGGAATGCCGTCTAGTTCAACCTTTTTTTTTTTTTTTTTTTTTTTTTTTGGGTTTTTGGACCACACCCTGTGACGCTCAGGGGTTACTCCTGGCTATGCGCTCAGAAGTTGCTCCTGGCTTCTTGGGGGACCATATGGGACGCCGGGGGATCGAACCGCGGTCCGTCCTAGGCTAGCGCAGGCAAGGCAGGCACCTTACCTCCAGCGCCACCGCCCGGCCCCCTAGTTCAACCTTTATGGAAAGCAATATGGAGATTCCTCCAAAAACTTGAAATCGAGCTCCCATATGATCCAGCTATACCACTCTTAGGAATATACCCTAGGAACACAAAAATACAATACAAAAACCCCTTCCTTACACCTATATTCATTGCAGCACTATTTACCATAGCAAGACTCTGGAGACAACCAAGATGCCCTTCAACAGACGAATGGCTAAAGAAACTGTGGTACATATACACAATGGAATATTATGCAGCTGTCAGGAGAGATGAAGTCATGAAATTTTCCTATACATGGATGTACACGGAATCTATTATGCTGAGTGAAATAAGTCAGAGAGAGAGAGAAAAATGCAGAATGGTCTCACTCATCTATGGGTTTTAAGAAAAATGAAAGACATTCTTGAATAATAATTTTCAGACACAAAAGAGAAAAGAGCTGGAAGTTCCAGCTCACGTCAGGAAGCTCACCACAAAGAGTGATGAGTTTA
The DNA here is from genome assembly GCF_024139225.1 of Suncus etruscus. NCBI lineage: Eukaryota > Metazoa > Chordata > Mammalia > Eulipotyphla > Soricidae > Suncus > Suncus etruscus. The sequence continues at coordinate 26,303,434 of NC_064857.1, read as the reverse complement.
GTTAGAGAAATAACTACATTTTGAACTTTCCTAATAATAAGAATGTATGAGGGAAATGGAGAGCCTGTTTAGAGTACAGGTGGGGTTCGGGTGGGTAGGAGGGAGATTTGGGACATTGGTGATGGGAATGTTGCACTGGTGATGGGTGGTGTTCTTTACATGACTGAAACCCAAACACAATCATGTATGTAATCAAGGTGTTTAAATAAAAAAAAGAAGTAAATTAATTCATATTTGTGAAAAAAATAAATAAAGTTGTGGTTTGTAATCATTTGCAACAGAATTACTCCAGTTTCCAGATCTTGATTCCAAAATCAGAATCCAACTCAGTGTTAACCGAGTTTGAGAACTGCTCACTCTAATAGACCTAGTTTCTAAATAGCTCATGTTCCTACATAGTGTGTCACTCAGGATTTAGGTGTGTGTACCATCTTTTTCTATGCACAAATTATTGATAAGTTGGCAGATTCTACAACAGCTTCATAATTGCTTGGGAAAAGATGTTTAACTCTTTTTTGTCTGTTTTTGATTCGGGTGACACACACACACACTCACACACACACACACACACACACACACACAGTAGTTCTCAAGGAATAATTCTGAGCCAAGGATTGAACCCTGGTATTCCTCATGCAAAACATTTCATTAGCCCTTTGAGAGATCTTCCCACACCATCTCCCCTTCCCAAAGTTTAAGTAACTCATTTTTATTATCAATGAACTCTGTGCTCCTAAAGGAAATCTGGATAGCAGATTTAACAAATAAATAATAGAAAGGAAACAGAGTTGGGAATGGAACCATAATACAATGGGTAGGGTTCTTGCCTTGCACATGGCTGACCCGGATTCAACCCCTGGAATCCCGTATTATCCCCTGAGTCTGCCAGGAGTAATTCCTGAGTGCAGAGCCATGATTAAGTCCTGAGCACTGCTGAATGTGACCCAAAACAAAAAAATAAAATGCAGAAAGAATTTAGCCTTAGTTAGTACCTCCTAGTTGGGGAAAGTCTTTTCCTTTTCCCTGCACTTTCCAATAAACTTTTCTACTCCCCTCATCCCAAAAAAATGGTTAGGGAAAGACTTGGGGTTCTTAACAACTCTAACAGAAAATATATAAACAATGATAAATGGTATCCTACTGAGAAGTAAATTTTCCAGTTTTCTACATCAAATTGTTTTACATAATAATTACATGTTCTATATAATCAACATTGTAGTTGATTAATAGAATCAGTATTTCCCACATCTCTACAGGATAGAAATCACAATAATAATAACAAATTTGGGGGTGGACTTGGCATAGTAAAGTTCATCAGTGTGTGGGATTTCCCTGCCTATACTGTGCAGATTAAGCCTCATCATGAGTCTCACAAATTCAGACTAAAAGAGTAAATGCCAATTATATTCACAAAACATGAACAGGCAAATTGGAAGAAATGTTTTCAGAAGCAGTAGATTGAAAGAAGTTTCAGCCAAACTTTTCCTAGAAAAGATCTAGAGCCAGCCTCCTTTTAGCACAAATATTTATCTAGCAACTGTATTCATTATAGAAACCCTGAGCACCACTGTGTGTGGCCCAAGTCATCTCCCAAAAAGAAAGAAATAGAGTGCTAGAGAGAAACCTAATGGGCTACAGCATATGCTTTGCATGCAGAAGACCTGGATTCCACCCCGGTGCTACATGATCCCCCAACCTCCACCAGGAGCATCCCCTAAGCAGAGTCAGGACTGGCCCAAAAGGAAAAGAAAGAGAAGAGGAAAAAAAAAAAAGAGTTCTTCTTTAACATCAAGTAAAGTCAAGTAAACACTAAAGTCAAAGATTTAAGGTTTTTTGTTTGTTTGTTTGTTTTTTGTTTTTGTTTTTGGGCCACATCTAGCGGTGCTCAGGGGTTACTCCTGGCTGTCTGCTCAGAAATAGCTCCTGGCAGGCACGGGGGACCATATGGGACACCGGGATTCGAACCAACTACGTTAGGTCCTGGATTGGCTGCTTGCAAGGCAAACGCCGCTGTGCTATCTCTCCGGGCCCTTAAGATATTTTTTTTTTTTGGTTTTGGTTTTGATTTTTGGGCCACACCCGTTTGGCGCTCAGGGGTTACTCCTGGCTATGTGCTCAGAAATTGCCCCTGGCTTGGGGGGACCATATGGGACGCCGGGGGATCGAACCGCGGTCCTTCCTTGGCTAGCGCTTGCAAGGCAGACACCTTACCTCCAGCGCCACCTACCCGGCCCCAAGATATTTTATAATGACAAAAATGTATCATAGAAAACAAAATAGATCATGCTTAGAACCTACAACTTGGGACCAGGAAGGTGGCGCTAGAGGTAAGGTGTCTGCCTTGCAAGTGCTAGCATAGGATGGACCATGGTTCGATCCCCGGCATCCTATATGGTCCCCCCTGCCCCACCCAAGCCAGGAGCGATTTCTGAGCACATAGCCAGGAGTAACCCCTGAGTGTCAAATGGGTGTGGCCCAAAAACCAAAAAAAAAAAAAAAAAGAACCTACAACTCAAGAAAGTCAATTGCAAATGGGAGAAGAAAAGAAGTCATTTCCTCAAAGAAAAAATACAAATGGAGGGCCAGAGAAATAGCATGGAAGTAGGGCATTTGCCTTGCATGTAGAAGGACAGTGGTTCAAATTCTGGCATCCTATATGGTTCCCCGAGCCTGCCAGGGGCAATTTTTGAGCATAGAGCCAGGAGTAACCCCTGAACACTGCTGGGGTGTGACCCAAAAAAACAAACAAACAAACAAACAAAAATACTGATGGCCATAAGAAACATAAAAAAATGCTCCAGGGGCCGGAGAGATAGCATGGAGGTAAGGCGTTTGCCTGTCATGCAGGAGGTCATCGGTTCGAATCCCAGCGTCCCATATGGTCCCCCGTGCCTGCCAGGAGCAATTTCTGAGCCTGGAGCCAGGAATAACCCCTGAGCACTGCCGGGTGTGACCCAAAAACCACAAAAAAAAAAAAATGCTCCACATTACTAATCATTGGGGAGATGCAAATCAAAACAACAATGAGGTATCATCTTGTTGTATATGAAAATATTTCCGGGCCCAGAGAGATAGCACAGAGGCGTTTGCCTTGCAAGCAACCGATCCAGGACCAAAGGTGGTTGGTTCGAATCCCGGTGTCCCATGTGGTCCCCGTGCCTGCCAGGAGCTATTTCTGAGCAGACAGCCAGGACTAACCCTGAGCACCGCCGGGTGTGGCCCAAAAACCAAAAAAAAGAAAAGAAAAGAAAAGAAAAGAAAAAGAAAAGAAAAGAAAAGAAAAGAAAAGAAAAGAAAAGGGAAGGGAAGAAAAGAAAAGAAAAGAAAAGAAAAGAAAAGAAAAGAAAAGAAAAGAAAATATTTCCGTAAGATTATTCTTTGCCTGTTGTCCCACCTTGACCTTCCAGGTGGGGGCACTATTGAGAGACAAATAAATAGTTTGGGAGCGAGGTTTTCAGAGTCTTTGCCAGAGTTGGCTGGCTGGCTCAAGGTGTGTTTTGGAGCTAGCAAGCAGCAGGCTGAAACAGGAGTCTCTTCGCCCAACCTTTTACCCCTTAACCCTCCTGTCTGTGTGGATTATTTGCTGCGGATAAATATTACCAAGATCTCCCCCCAAAAGGGGACAAGGGGATGGGAATCAATTTCTCATTCTGGGAGTTCTTTGCGGATACACAAACAACTAACAAAGGAGTAAACGGGACCCAACAAATGGGGCAACATCATCTCACACCACAGACTGGCACACATCACAAAGAACAAGAACAACCAGTACAGTGCAGGGAGAAAGGAACTCTCATTCACTGCTGGTGGGAATGCCATCTAATCCAGCCTTTCTAGAAAACAATATGGATAATCTTTAAATAGCTGGACATTGAGCTTCCATATGATTTTGCAATACCACTCCTAGGGATATCCCCCTCGATCACAAAAATATAATACAATATTGCCCTCTGTACTCCTATGTTCAAAGCAGCACTACAATAGTCAAAATCTGGAGGGGGAAAAAAAACAGATGCTCAACAACAGTTGAGTGGCTAAAGAAACTGAAGGAAATTTTTCTGGTTTGTTCGTTTGGGGAGGAGAAGAGCGTTGGACCCATATCTAAAAATTCTTATAATTTACTCCTGGCTCAGTGATCACTCCTGGCAAAGGCTCAGGTGACCACATGTAATGATGGGGATGGAATGTCAGACTGCTGCATGCAAGGTACGGTAGATGCTTTGGCCCCAGAGAATAAACATCTTACTGCCATCTCATGAAAAGATGAATGCCAGCAGCACACTCAATCTGTGCTGGTTTATACTCTTTAAATCACTGAAACATAGGGGCCAGAGCAATAGCAATAGTGGTAGGGCATCCGCCATGCATGTGCTAACCTAGGACAGACCGTGGTTCGATCCCCCGGTGTCCCATATGGTCCCCCAAGCCAGGGGCAATTTCTGAGCACATAGCCAGGAGTAGCCCCTGAGCATCACCGGGTGTGGCCCAAAACAAAAAAAAACATAAATAAATAAATAATAAATCACTGAAACATTACACAAGCAAGCACAACCCCCAAATGCAAAACATAAGAGCAACAGAAAGCTAGAACAATAACGCCCCTCACGTTTTCTATTTGCTGCCTTCCACATATAAAAGCAGTCTATTCCTTTGGGAATCTCTGAGAGCAGCACAACTGCTCCTACTCTGGCTCGAAGAGTTAATTCTGCTGTGAGCTTCCTTTAATTGACTCTCCCCTGCCTTCCCATTCATTACCATCTGGCCCTCAGCCCAGTTGAATGCTGCTCTGCTCTGAAGAATGGTCCTGGGAGCCCCCGCCTGGATAACAGGTTTTCTGTGACAGGGAAAGTGAATATGACAGTCTAGCACCTTTGCACTCGGAACATCATCAACATGTTTCACTGCCAAAGAATAATCAAAGATGTACCAAAATTAACTGGCTCATTTGGTGACAAAGACACCTGAAGCCAGCTGAGGAGGGAAAAGGATAAATACTCAGAAAAAAATGTGCAAGAGTTGTTTTTTAACTGACCAAATTCAGCATTAGAACATAATCCCAGGCTGGAGAGATAGCATGGAGGTAAGGCATTTGCCTTGCATGCAGAAGGTCGGTGGTTCAAACCCCGGCATTCCATATAGTCCCCCGAGCCTGCCAGGAGCGAATTCTGAGCACAGAGCCAGGTGTAACCTGTGAGCACTGCCGGGTGTGACCTCCCCCCAAAAAACTAAAAATAGGGCCCGGAGAGATAGCACAGCGGCGTTTGCCTTGCAAGCAGCCAATCCAGGACCAAAGGTGTTTGGTTCGAATCCGGTGTCCCATATGGTCCCCCGTGCCATATGGAAATAGCCAGGAGCTATTTCTGAGCAGACAGCCAGGAGTCACCCCTGAGCACTGCCGGGTGTGGCCCAAAAAAAACAAAACAAACAAAAAAAAAAACCCTAAAAATAAATAAATAAATAAATAAGATTAAAAAAATAAAAAAGAAAAATGAACATAATCCCAAAATCAGAAGCTCTGGACAGTTTCACAAAGACAGAAATTCTCTGCTAAGGCTGCTGTTTTGTTTTTTTAAGAAACTTTTTTTCTTTTTTGTTTTTGGGCCATACCCAGTGATGCTGAGTGTTTACTCCTCGCTCTACACTCAAAAATCTCTCCTGGCATGGGGGACCATATAGGATGCCGGGGGATCAAACCGAGGTCTGTAGCCACGGGCAAATGCCCTACCACTTGCACCATCCCCCAGAGGCTGCTGTTGATGTAGCCTCTGGCCCTACAGATAATAGAATTCAACAAGCAGATTCAATTTTGGAGCTTAAAAACCAGGTTGCAGATCAATTTCTAAATGGCCATATTGAATGCATTGGTATTTTAGAGCCAAGACAAATTCCTTTTGCAGAATGTATTGTGTTCCAGAAAGATGCTAGTCACATTAACTTCAAGCTTCTGACTGGCTTTGGCTTTGCAAGGATTTGACATACCACTTTTTAAAGTTATTTATGAACTAAAACAGACAGTGTTATTTTATACATGCAGTATAGCTACCCCATACCCACCACCAGAGTTCTGAATCTATTTACCACTATCCCAAGAGGCCCCACCAGGACCCACCACCCCTTACTTCAACCTCAGGACATAGTTTTATTCACCTTATCAATGGCTTGTTCCACTGGGACTTTTGTTTTTTGTTTTATTTTTTTTGTTTTGGGGATACACCCGGCGGTGCTCAGGAGTTACTCCTGGCTCTGCACTCAGAAATTGCTCCTGGCAGGCTTGGGGGAACCATATGGGATGCTGGGAATCAAACTGAGGTTTGTCCTTGTTTGGCTTCGTGCAAGGCAAATGCCCTACCGCTGAGCTACCACTGTGCTATCTGGCCCCTCCACTCAGACTTGATAATTGCTTTGCTTAGTTTCCTTATATTCCACTAACCAAGCCCCACCAACAGTGATACCTGAGTGCAGTCAAGGGTAACCACCAATACTGTCAAGTGTGTCCCCCATCAAAACAAGTAAAAAGTAAATACAATCATATATGAGAGATGCAAAGAACATGCTGACAATAGTAAACTTACGTAAATGTGTTTCAATATTAAATAATAAAACAAAAAGAGAAAGAAAATTAATAAAGACAAAAATAAAAACAAAAGTAAAAAATTTTTAGGCAGGATATGTGCATTGGAAACCCACAAATATTCACTAGCACAAAAATCCATTTTTTAACTAAAATTCATACTTACAGGGGCTGGAGCAATAGCATGGAGGTAGGGCATTTGCCTTGCATGCAGATGGACAGTGGTTCGAATCCCAACATCCCATATGGTCCCCTGAGCCTGCCAGGGGTGATTTCTGAGTGTAGAGCCAGAGTGACCCCTGAGTGCTGCTGAGTGTCACCCAAAAAATAAAAATTCATTCTTACAATATTTAAATATATCCAAAAATTAGAGGGGTTTTGAACACATCAAATATCAAATATTTTAATATTATATATATATGGCTGGAGAGATAGCACAATGGTAGGGAGTTTGCCTTGCATGCGGCCGACCCAGAACAAACAGATTTGATTCCCAGCATCTCTCATGCCTGCCAGGAGCAATTTCTGAGCACAGAGCCAGGAGTAACCCCTGAGCATCGCTGGGTATGACCCCCCAAAAAAATAAATAAGTAAATAAAATTATTATATATAATTATAACTATCTCAAGACTAAAAAATAACACAGTAGGTTAGGTGGCTTTCCTTGTGTACAGTAACCCCTAGTTAAATTGCAACACCACATGTTCCCCTAAACACAACTAGGGGTAAACTTCTAAAAATAGAGCCAAGAGCCCCTAAGTATCTCTGAGTATAGTTCACTACCACCATAAAAATATAAACTCCAGGAGCCAAAGCGATAGTGCAAGCGGTAGGGTGTTTGCCTTGCATGCAGCTGACCCAGGACGAACCTGAATTCGATCCCTGGCATCCCATAAGGTCCCCCAAACCAGGAGCGATTTCTGAGCACAGAGCCAGGAGTAACTCCTGAGCATCACCAAAACCCCCCTCCCCCCCAAAAAAAACAAAAACAAATACAAACTCTAATGTTTTGTAAGATTTTCTGAAATGACACACAAATTATATACAAAAACAAAAAACAGTGGTTACAAGGCCCAGGGATAGCTCAGTGACAAAGTACCTATAAGCAAGTTCAATCATCAATGCCAGCCACACATGCCAAGCACAGTCCCAGCAAATGAAACTCCAGTACAAAAACAGAGCCTGGGATCTCTGGAGCTTGAAACCAGGTTTGTACAGTGCATATCATGACTACAAAAGAAGAAAGTATCCAAGAAGTTTGACCAGGAGTGTGACACCTACCCCATGACCATAGGTGCAAACCCCAAAATCTACTACAGCCAGAATGGTCACAAGCAACCCCAGCAA